>NW_022699925.1:0-837 GCF_011630105.1 Anneissia japonica
CAAATCTCTCAGGTTGGTAACTATGCTAGAGTAAAACATATAAGGGCCTGTTATTGGCAAATTCGCGGTGAATTAATTTATAGTTAGGTAACACAAACTGGCGTTAAAACAAACCTATGAAAACTTTAATAAATACTTTATCTAAACTTTCTAAATTCGCCTCTGAATGTTATTGTCGCAGTACTTAAAGCAATAAATCAATGTTGCTATCAGAATTATCTTTTTCATTCTCATATACAACCTAACTCTAGAGTAACTTCGAAGAAGTCTCTGGCACAACGCTTGCTTGAAATTGGAGGTGCCATCGGACCCGAAAGATCACATCGAGTTCTACATAAAGAACACTGCAGCACCTAGGCCTATACAATTCAAGTAGGCAATAATAAATTAATTAAAGTACAGTATTTAATTTATATTCAAAAGATATTCCAAAGAGATAGAACTTCCACCAGGATGGAGCATATGCAAACACACACAATATATGGTACACACTTGCATTGAACTGTCTTCATAAAGCATAAACGAGGATAAACTTCATAGAAAATAATATAATATTTCATCCGAACAATTTAAATTATTAAATGTAACTGTTATCTTTTAAATAAACTCTCGGCGTCCAATCGGCTAAAGGGGTCCGGATAACAGGCCAAGATTAAGCGTTTAGTACAAGTACAAACGAAGGTACGGTACATGATTAGAATCAAATGTAGAATTTAAGCTAACAAAAACAACATATCCAAAACAAGTCTACGTTATATTAGGCCTATATTGAAAAAAAAATGTAAACTTTTTAAAAATTCGGCCAAATTCGGCCAAATATATTTTGGCCGTGACTTT
>NW_022699926.1:0-1085 GCF_011630105.1 Anneissia japonica
TAATTAAAGAAATCTGTGTGCAAGCGCACTTTCTCGTGGTAGCTGAAAGAGTGGTAGCTCTGACTATATTTGCGCTCCTATAAAAAGACATATGTAGGCTGTTGGATGACAAGATCAAAGCAAATAAAAAAAAACGACAAAGTGTACGACAATTTCGATGTAGGACTTATTTTTTTAATTTTCGATTGCAAACAAGAAATATTTCTTTAACGAATACAAATATTTTCTTTAAAGATTATAACGACAAACGATGTATCTCCCCTACAACGGTACACCCCATACAATGTTTTTTCAAAGTTTCTTTACAGTCCATGAAATAATACGCAATTTTCGGTTGCGCCTGACAGGCTTCTTTCAACTGGAGACAGACTCTGTAACAGCGTCTGACGTCTTCCAAACACAATGCTCCGAACAGCAAACTTCCGAGCTCGGCCAGGTCCTCAACGATGCGTTCCGGGTCTGTGTCGTAAGGTTGCAAGCATTTCAGCGGGGCTACCACGACGTAATCGGCGAGCGCGCAGTCGATCAAGTCCATCAGCTGTTCGTTGAACCAGAACATGCGATCCTCAGTCATCGATCGGATCGTCGGAGACCAACTGGTCCAGGTTTCCGGTCTGTGGCGCATTCCAACGGCGATGTTCAACAGAGCGTTCAACTCGTCTCCCGCTTTTCCAAAAACGAATTCGTATTCGGGAAACTCCAATCTCCCTTCCAGCAACAACCGAACGCATCTCGCCATGTCGAAGGTGATGTGCGCCTGCCTCAGACCGTCCTCTATGACGTTCGCCAAACCCTTGGGGCTGTCGTGTTTGCTTTGCCTGTCCCATTTCCAATTCCGTTCTATCACGATGAATTCGAACAGCCAGGTGATCTTTTTACGTAAGTCCTCCTCGCTTATCTCTTTCCTCTGGGCGATTTTGCTCTTGAACAGCTCTTCGCACCAGCTTGCGTAATAGTTCCGGTTTGAAATCGTAGTCGAGACTTGATCGTGCATTTGGTACTCCATACTTCTTATTTTATTTTTTTTTGTATTTATTTTCAATTATCACCACTCGGAATATGGCGATGCTTTCTCTACGATTCTC
>NW_022699927.1:0-1168 GCF_011630105.1 Anneissia japonica
GGGGGGTTCGCTAGAAAAGGGGGGTTCGCCCGAACCATAAAAACCCCCCCTGGCTACGGGCCTGTTAAGTCTGCATTTTGGATCTTACACAAAATTTTTGAATTATACAAATTATGAAACCAAGACCACAGTCTCATTCCTTTATTTTCTAATTGGAATCCTTGAAACCAACTCACTTCAACAATTTCTACTTTTGTACACATTAACTTACTTCTTTCCTAATAAGGAGTTGATCAGACAGGTCTTGCCCACATTTTCTTGGCCCATTACCATGAGTTTAACCAGGTTGAAGTCACTCTTTCCCTCTTTTAAGGCTGCTTGATAAACTTTTGATGCATTGGGCCCTCTAACCAATATTTCTGCAGGAATTTCCTTTTCTAGGTAGAACAATTATACCAATACTTTGAGATGGACTGTCATATTGTGAATTATAGAATTGCATCTCATGTAAAGTACAATGTAGAAATAGAACACTACAATATTTATTGCAATTTTTTAATTAGCATACAAATAATACTAGATCACCGCACAGGAACCCAGAAACTAAAAGGATTATGAGACAGGCACATTGTATGTTTGTTTAATTTATTTGACATAGGAAATCAAGGTACAAGGTATTAGATTAGTACACAGGAAGCCAGAGTACTCAGAAACCAACAGGGACTAGAATTCTGAAAAACTTTTTTATGACTAATGTAGTTAATTTTTTTTTATCATATCACATAATTTATTTTGTTTTTGTGACACAGAACAGAAGACAAAACAAAAATCAACGAAGCAGGATTGCCTAAATGTTATAAATAACAGTCATTGAAATACTAAACAAACAAATTAAACAATTTAAAACATTTAAATTGTTAGGATAAAAACTCATTAAATTGTTTAGAAAAAACGTGATTATTTTTCAAATAAAAATTCACATAGCAGTAAAGGAAAGGTCTGTAAAGTATATTTTAATGTACACTTAAAACTATTTAGGTTAGTCAGGGGCGGATTTAGGGGGGGGCCGGCCTGGGCCCCCCTTTTGGGAGGTAAAAAAAAGGGGGAAAAAAGAAAAAAAGAGAGAAAAAGAAAAAAATGATAGCCCAGAATGCCTCAAATGTTATGTTCGGGCGTCTAGAACACAAACATTTTGCGGGGGCATGCCCCGGACCCCCTACGACAGTGT
>NW_022699928.1:0-1150 GCF_011630105.1 Anneissia japonica
TTTTAATTACACTATCAACAAATGCTATCTTTAGGATTAGTAATGAAAAATATATTTAAAAAAAAACGTATTACATCCTCTAATAAGCAGCAGAATGTGAGTACAGTTTATTAATTATATAGAAATTGTATCCTATTTTAATCTTTAGGATATTTCCCGCACAATTAAAATCGTAACGGTACTGGGTTTGTTATAGAGGTGTTCGTGTTTCGTACAGGTCATTCCATTCATGGAAAAAGCGTACCTGTCGTTAGCAATAGTAGCCTAGGTCAGTACTAACTCCGGCTATATAAAATTGATTATAAGATTGAAAAATATTAATATTATTATTGTAGTAGTGATACTATGTACACGTTTTATTTATTGTTATTTATGCTTTAACGTTATTAAATTTACACTTAAATTTAATGTATTTTTGAAGTATAACTTACTATGCCCATGTTAAATTAATCTTATCTATAATTGTATATTTAAATAATACAGTAATAAGCATAGCCGAGGTCTAGCCTTGGCTAGGCCTGGGGCCTTAACAAGTGACTATATGCGAGTGTATAAAAATATGAAAAATATGAATAAAACGCAAAATTGTGAAAGAATAAAGGAAGAAAAAAAAATAGGAAAGAGATTTAGGTTTATGTAAATTCGATTTCGAATTATGAAAAGTGTAGTCTGTGGCACAGAGACCTCTGACGATTAGTGCCCAAAAATGTTTACAAAAACGTAATGCAATAATTGCATTTGACTACTATTGTATATTTTCGGAAAATATTTCAGCCGCTCCAAATCTCTTTCCTATTCGTCCTTCTTACTTTATTTATGCATACTTTTAATTCATAATTGTATACACTATACACCTAGTCACTAGGTTTAGGAGGCCTAGGCTAGGCCTCGGCTATGCCTATTACTATATTAATTATATATTCAATTATATTAGATAAGATTAATTTAACATGGAAATGGTAATTCATACTTAAACAATACATTAAATTCAAATATAAATAATATATATAATATCGATAACGAATTAAAACGTGTACATAGTATCATCACTATTACAAAATTAAGATTAATATTTTTCAATTTTTTAATCAATTTTAGATAGCCGGGGTTAGTATTGACCTAGGCTACTATGGCTATATAACGACAGGTA
>NW_022699929.1:0-1554 GCF_011630105.1 Anneissia japonica
TGACTCGCTGTTCGTGAAGGTCGGGGCGAACGGCAGACCCGACTTGCAGATCGAATTCGAAAAAAACCATCGGCGGAAACGGATGGCAGAAGTTCGTCCGGAGGGAGACGTACAGACGGCTGCTGCTGACGACAGCGAAGAAGAGATACGCGTACCTGCGAGAGGACCGTACAGTCGGCACGGTCGGCATGCTGAACGTGAGGGACGACGCGGAACCTCTAGTTTCCAAACTGGACCGGAAGTTGGTGGAGATCGCGCTGACGCGCGACGATCCTGCGTCGGCTTTGGAGGCCTGCGCCGGTGCCTTCGTCGAACTTGCGGACGGTCTGAAGAGGACGAAGACGATTTCGTTATCGAGCGTTCGCCGACTGTCGAAGAAGGAAACGAACTCTCCCAAGTTCAGGAGAGCGAGCGCCGCGCTCGGTCTGTTTCGGCCGGCGCCGTACTACGTCAGACACGAGGGAGCTTCGCAGCACCCTTTGTTCGCGGCGTGTCGCAACGACTTCGTCGACGCGACCGCCCTGCTGGATGCCCTCCGAAAGAGGTGCCCGTCGAAACCGGAAAAGGACAGCGTCCTAGGCGTCCTCGCCTCCGCCTGCGGTCGTGGCGCCTCCGATCGATTGCGGGAGGTTCGACTCACCGTCGAAGGAGTGCCGACCAGACTGACGGTTGCAGCGTCGGGGGAAGGAAAACCAGATTGCTGTTCCACAGTCGTGACGACGTCCATCGACGAGGAACGAGCGACGAGAAGGGACGAGTTGGTCTTCCACAGCAAGGATCTTGAAGATGGGCGAACGAAGTTGTTCGTTCTTCGCTGCGGCGATCCCCTTTGCGCACGTGCTCGCGACTTTTGCGTCGGCCCCCTAAATATTTGAACGAATGTTGAATAATATAACTCTAAAAACCTGAATTTTTGCAAGGAGATGGCAGTAACGAGATGATTTTCACCGAATAAGATATATTGTTCAGTCGAATGCATCCGGTGCAGACGTCGATGAAAAGAAAAATTGCAAAAAAAAGTAGCCCATAGAATGCACGGGTGGGACGAGATTTCCGAAGATTACTTCGTGATGCGTGGTTTTCTGGCGAAGGGATTTCATCGATTCACAATAGGAAACAGCCAGGACGTTCGATTTTACGGTGTCATCGAGGGCGAAGGAATAATAAAGGACGAAATAATAATAATCAAAAATCCAACGTTCGGTCGACTGAAGAATCGTACCTTCGAATATTACAACGACGGAAGTGAGGGAAACAAAAGCATTGCGGTTGCAACCAAAGGTTCTGAGTGTTATTTCACATATTCCTACAAATGGTACGACGATATGCCTTAACTGAAGTTGCTGTGCAAGCGAACGATCGTCTCAAACGACGTGCGTCACGAGGCATTGCCCAGGTTACTTAGAACGTACGTCCAGCAGGTGGATAGTCCGACCGTCGTACTGCTGATGAACAAATGCTCATATTATAGTATACCTGTCTCTTATACACATCTAGATGTGTATAAGAGACAGGTGCAGACGTCGATGAAAAGAAAAATTGCAAAAAAAAAGT
>NW_022699929.1:1954-2468 GCF_011630105.1 Anneissia japonica
GTTTAGATCTTCGTACGAGAGTAGAGTCGAGTCGACCGAACAATCGCCCGGTCTGTTGTCCGGAACGTCCTCGTCCGGGATGCGTCCCCAAGGCGCCGTCGGTCGCAAGAACGGACCTCTTTCGAAGTTGTCACTTATGTCGTCGAGGCCGAAACGGCAGATGGCCGGGGCGGGTATTTCGTGTTCCCCCGTCGTGAAAACTGCGTAGTAGAAGACCTTTCCTCCGCGGACGGTCCGCACGACGTCCTGTAGGTAGTTTAAGCGAAACGGAAATTCCCCTCGGAACGAACAGTCGAGTCGCGCCTTCAGAAAAAGTCGTTCAGCTGGAGTCCAGTATCGTTCTGCCTCCCTTGTCGTCGGTGCAAACGCGGGCGATTCGGGAACGTTAAATCTTCTCTCAGTTTTCTACGGAAACTTCTCGGAAGAAGAAAAACACTTCTCTTCCCTCTACAAACGAACCGACGAATTTCGGGTGATTCAGCCACAACGAATCGTGCCTCTTGGTTATGAGAGG
>NW_022699929.1:2494-4065 GCF_011630105.1 Anneissia japonica
TATATATATATAAATATTTTCGTTTAACCAACAATTCCACATTGATGATATCACGATGTGCAGCAACTGTCTCTTATACACATTGGTCGACGGCAAACGGACAATTGTACAGACCGTCCGTCGCGTTCCTTCTCCTCCAACCACTCTCCAAGTTCGACATCTCGGCATGAATGCACTTCGGTTTCTGAGCGTTGGTTCCGCAGATCAACACCTCGACCGTTCGTTAAATCCGGAGTTACGATTTTCACGTAGTTCTGGCAGTCGTGTTCTTCCTTCCCTTTCAATCTGCACTTCTGTTTGGCGACCGAGTCCGGCATCCAGTCTAACTTCGTAGCCGTCGAGGATTCTAGAGTTCGATTGAGATCGAACACGAACGCCGAGTTGTTCGCGCCCACGAACAAGGTTCGCCACTGCTTCACCACTCGAATTTCCACGATGGGGGAGATGCCGACGCTCGTTGCGAAAGAGACGTCGATTTCGTTCGTCGAAGGCGATTGATCTTCGGTCGGCATAGGATACGCGACCGAAACTAACATCACTATCATGGCGAATAAGAACAGCATGCCGATTGTATTCTACTTTCTGCGTCTCGCGTTCATATGTTAATTTCGAAGACATTTGTTTCCTTTTAAACAAGAGATCGTCGAGTATAAAAACAAGAAGAATAAGTAATTCGGGTAGCATTGTTCGTTCGCGACGAACCATGGCGTTGACGTTCAACATCAAACTCGGAGAAGGAAGCGGGACGTACAGTGCGAAAAATGGATTGAGAGCGTTGGACGGTCATGTCCGGCTTCGTACAAGGTTTCGCGGACTTTAGACTCGGATGCGGAGAAGACGTCTATAGTTCCGGCGGCCAGATACTGTTGGATCTCTCCTCCGTCGCGACGTGTTCGCGCCCGATTGCAACGACCGTGAGGTTGTTGCGGTTTCTGGACGAAGACTGCAAGTCGGAAGAGGACTTGGGCGACCTGAACGCGTACGTGTTCGCCGTGTCCGTCGCCGCATACCTGCTTCTGAACGAAGATCTCAAAGATGCGTTGCTGGAACGTACCAAACGCAATCTGCTGGTGTGCACGAAGAACTTCCGCATTGAGGAGATCAACGAATTCGCGTCCAATCTTATGACGTGCATGGACCGATTTATGGCGAACGATCGTCGATGCCTGGATCTTCTCGGCTGTTGCGAACCATTCGTCTTCGGCGGTCGAGTGACGGAGGCGCTGAACGCCGTCGCCAGCAACGGCTTCGAGCGACCGGTTGTGCAGGTGCGGATGAACTTCAGAAACGTCGTCGCTTCTCTCGGCACCACCTCGCTGTTCCATCTTCGATGGACCGAAGGTCGAGGACGCGATTGCCAAATTCTGTGGTGGGGCATCTTGAACGCTGACGAGACCGAGAATCGACTATACCTGATTTTGACGTTCAACCAAGAAAAATGGTGCAACTCGGTTCTGACCGACAAGCGGACGGTGCACGCCCTGTACGAACTCGCACCTAGGTGGCCGAAGTTGCTGAAGTGGACGACGGTGTGCGACGACGTCTCGTGCTACGAGTGTCCTCTGAAGCCG
>NW_022699929.1:4860-5657 GCF_011630105.1 Anneissia japonica
CTGACGACCTCGCACTCGGCGGCGTCCCTCCAAACTTCGTCGTCGCCTTTATCATCTCGTTTCAGCAAGGAAACAGTCCACCGTCGGTCGGTGTCCAATCGGAGAGGAAACGATAGGGTCAACGCTTCCTCGAAAGACGATCCCGGAGGACCGCACCCGACGACGGACGGGACCGACGTTTCGCGTTCATTTTCGATCTGCGATCGCGCCCCTTCGTCCACATAGACGTATATCTCCTTCCTGGTTCTCGGAGGGATCGCTCCTTTCGGAATATGCAGATCGATCCCGGCGCCGACGATGGACAGATGACCGCCACGGGCGTCGAATATCCCGGCCGAAAAGGTGGACGTTTCGAAACTCTTTCCCACAACTTCTCCAAGACTGTACATAGATACCGTTCTGTCGAAAGTTCGGAGCATCGAATCAAAATCCTTTCGGCATTCGTCATCGTCGTCTTTGTCAACATAACGGTCTAAAATAAACAAACGTACAAATGTTTTTTTTTAACTTTGTCACTTTTATTTCATTTCTGTCATCGTTATAACAACAACAACATGTACTTTATTTAATTCTGAGTCGTAGGGATACCTCTGGAAGTTTCGTTGACACGAACGAGGGTCATGAAACTCTGACTCCTGGAGATCTGTTCGACAGTCAGTTTGGTCCATGACAGGTTTTCGAAGAGCTTGCCGACTTGCGCGACAACTTTGTTCCCCCTTCTCAGGATGGCGGCGACCGGAGTGTCGTCCTTATCCAAGTATACCTCCCTGTTCAGATCCGGCACGAGACATTGCAGA
>NW_022699929.1:5674-10109 GCF_011630105.1 Anneissia japonica
ACTGGAGCGTGGTGCTTCCCTTCAGCTGGCACAACTCGCGTCCAAACGCACCTTCTTCGAACGTGTGATCGACGTACAAGTACAACTTGTATTCGACGTCGACACCGTCTTCGAGAGTAAAATACGAGGAGATCGAAGATGACCAGTCGGCAAATCTCTCCACGTCTTCGTCGATGATAGATACTTCGTATCCTCCGTGTATGTCGCGGAGGGTCAGGCGCATTCGACGTTCGCTGCTTTCGGTAGTCGACATTCTCGAATAGTTATCTTCAAAGTTTCAGATTCGATCGCGTTATGAGAGAAGGTATCGATAACGGACGCTTTATGAACCTTTTTTGTATCTATCAGAGCACGGTGCAGGCGCACGCGTCCGTTGCGTCCATGTCGACGACTCCGAGTTCGAGATCTCCGGGCAGAGTGCGTCGGTCGACGAAGCGAGGAACGTTGTCGATGACGACCTCCTCGACGCACCGCCGCAATCTCTGCCGCCTTATCCTGTTCTCGTCCATTCGGATGTCGTCTTCTACTTCCCGGTCGTCGTGCGCACCGGAGAAGAGAGGAAACACGTTGATCACCTAAGAAGATCAGGCTCGTGGAGCACGGTCGACTCGGACACGCACGGTGGCAGCTTGGTTCCGTTGGAGCGCAACCTCTTCCACAAGCTCGGTTGGAAGACGTCGGCGTCGGCCGGGAACGCCGAGTTTCGTTTGCCGACCTCCGTGAGAAGCCGCAGCGGACGGATCACCGACGAACACAAGGTCTTCGCGTAACTGCAAAATACGAACCAGTTCCTCAAAGGGTTGTGCGGATCGTCGACAACCTCGTTGACGAAACTTCGAACGTCCGCGTCCGCAAGCTCGAAGTCGAGAACCGGGTCGTTCGATCCCCGCTTGTTCGTCGTCGTCGTCGTAGTTGCCAGCACGAGTTTTTCCGCCTTGACCGCCAGATCAGTTTTTCCGCCTTGACCGCCAGATCTTCGATCGTATCTCTCAGAGTCTCCAACGAGAAGATGGCTGTGAACAGGTCGGCGTGCAGCCATTCGATACGCCCGCCCGAGTGCCGCGAGAACCTAGGACGAGACCCAAGCTGCACGTTTCCTCCCACTCCCAGATGATCGAGACAGGTCTCTATCATGCCGGCGATCGACTGCAACGACGTCGACGACCGGGACTCCGCTACGTCGTTGCCGTTGTGACTGGCGCACGCGTTTCTCAGTATGCGCATCAGAAGTTCGAAGTAGGGGTTGTCTGAACCTTAACGCCTTCCGTCGAAATGCCACTGGAAGGTGATAGGAGAATCGTTCGAATTTGCTCGACCGAAGAATATGCGCCAGTCGTGCATGGAATAGAGGGTCAGAAACAGCGGCATGAATTCTGTAAAGTCCTCGATTCTCGCCATCCACAATCGACCGTTGCGAGTTCTTCTTCCGGGACCGCGACCGTCGTCGTCTTTGTTGTCGTCGTCGTCGTCGTCTTCGTCGTCCGCGTAGCACCTCGAGTCCACGACGAGCAATCCGGACCACCTGACTTCCGCGGCAGGTTGGGGAAGACCCAATTTCAGAACGGGCATTCCGCGTGGGCATAGCATCGCCGCCACCATGATCGCCGCCGAGTACAGGTTCGACCTCCACGACAGGGTCTTTACGTGCCTGTTGGTCATGACGTGGCTGACGTCCCTGAAGGCGACGGATGCGAGCTTCATGACGCTCCTGATCTCCGACTGTCGTGGGTTCGTGTCTATCGTGTAAATTTCGGTGTCCGCCGGGACGTACATCGAAGCCGGCGTTCCCGGGCGCACGCGTCCCACCGCTCCGAATTTTTCGACGTCTCTGCTTTCTAGCCGCATTCCGAAATCCTCCGGTTTCCTGTCGCACAACTCGGCCGAACCGAAATCGACGAGCCTGAATCGGCCGTCCGACCGGTTGTAGGTGACGTTCTTGGTGGTGATGTCGTTGTGCACCACTCCAGTTTTCCTTAAGAATTGAACGGCCTCCAAAAGGTGCAGGTTCAGCGTCCTGATGCAGGGCACGAGTCGATATTTGAATCTGAACACGTGAAGATCGCACCCTTCGTTCGTCATGCGTATCAGCAGGAGCGGAGCGTGCGAACGCATCCGGTCGTTCCGATTGACGTAGGCGAGAACGAGAACTTCCTTGTTGCCAACGAGCCGCTCTCGTTCGACGGTCTTGTTGGTTTCCGTCTTCTTCTCCACCACGCGCACGTCGGATTCCACGGACGCTCGTCTTTGTTGAATACCGGAAGTTCGATTTTGTTCGACCTGTACTTGCAAAATCTGAGCGCGGACGTTACGAAGGACGACAACGTCTTCGGATCGTCCACCATCGAGTGCACGTGTTCGACGACGATCACGTTCTTGTGTTCGTTCTCGTTTCCGAACTTGACGTCTCCGATAACAAGGTCGTCCCGGTAGAGCAGGTACACCGACTTTTTGCCGGCCCGTTTGAGAGACAGGTGCTTCGCGTCGACGTCCGATACTCTGCTGCAGGCGACGACGGAGGATGCGGCGTGCAGCTCGGAGAGTCGACGGTACTCCGGAACCAGACTCAGGCATTTCTTCAGAGCTTTGACGAACTTGTTCCCCAACACTTCCCCGAAACGTTCAAGCGCGGACGGTGCCGAGTCCCGACTTCTCATCGCGTCGATGAACCTGTCGTCCGAGTTGACGTACGCGTTCCAGAACGCCAGCTCTTCGTCGGTCATCGGACCGCGAAGACGGACGAGGTGCTCGCACACCTTCAGTAGAGGTTCCTCCGTACACTCCCCGCGAGCGAGATCCTGGTAGTCGAACTGATCTAACGCTTGGGGAGAATTCTCAGCGAGCACGGTCGCCACCGTCATTGCCGCTCCGTACAGATCGGTCTTGGCGGACAGCATCTTCCGATTTCGATCGCCGAGAACGTGACTCGCGTCCCTGTACGGGACGTTCGTCAGTTTCCTGTCCGTGCGGATGCAACCGAAACGAGGACGGACGTCCATCAGGTGCATCGACGTTCCCTGCGGCACGTACTTGGAAGAAGGCGAATCGGCAGCGACTTGACCGACGCCTTCGCTTCCCGTCTTGTCGAGTATCCGGATTCCCAGCTCCTTGGCACCTCTGTAGCAGAACTCGGCGGAACCGAAGTCAACGAGTCTGAAGCGATTGTCGACCCTGCTGTACGTCACGTTCTTCGGGGTGATGTCGTTGTGCACCACGCCCGATTTGGCGAGGAAAGTCAGAGACTTGCACATGTGCAGCGCCAGCGTCCTGACGCACGGAATTATCCCGTGACCGTATCTCAACGTTTGCAGATCGCATCCTTCGTTTGTCATCGTTATGGATGCGACGACGTTGTTCTTGAACGTGGCGCCGAGTAGTCGGGGCGTGAATTTTCTCTCGGGATCCGTCCGTTTCAGGTGTGCGAGTATCGCCGTTTCCTTGCTGCCGCTGAGATTATCTCGGTCGGAACCTAACTCCAAGATTTTTTTCTCCACGATCCTGACGTCGTCCTTCATTGATTGTACCACGCCGTAACTTCCGACGCCGTATACTCGAATCGCTACGAACTTGGAGGCGGTGTTCGGCAACGATTCGTACTTTTTTTTGCTTATTTGCGTATTTCGCCCGTCGTTCCGTTCGTCCCGAGGAGATGCCATCTTCGTCGAAAGTCTATCGCTGGCAACGAGGAAAGGAGGAGTCCAAGAAAGCGAAGAGAACGGATGCGAGATACGAAGCGCTTGTATCCGAACGCAAATGGGTGATACTGGAACGGTTTTCTCCAGGAGACGATTGGAGCGCTCCGCTGCCTACCTTGCACGTTACTCCGGAGACGATGTCCTACGAAATGACGAGCAAACCTAGCTGGAAGGTGATATTGGGAGAGTACGCGTGGCACCCGCTGAGCGTCCTCGGGGTCACGCTGCTGCCGAGTCGCAACGACAACTCGAACCTCGCGTTCGGCGAAGTGTTCGACTGGCCGGACGGCGTCGGGCGTTTCTCGGACGACGGTATGTCGTACGACGAAACGAGAGACTCCGTGATCATCAAAGGGAAACCGATCAGCAGGGCGGATTCGTCTATATCGAGCATGATCGACGCCAGACTCAAGATCGTCGAACGTGGCGGTGCCGGCGACGACGACGTGGACGACTCCTGACGGACGACCTCCGAACGACCGAGGCGCCAACCTACGACGTACTCGCGCAAGGAGAGCAAGAAAGCTGAGGACCGTCCAAGACCGAATCCTGCTCGCTCCAGAAGTCCCGTAGTCGAGTTCGACCGACCTTTGCAGGTTGTGCCACCCGCCGAGTTTTCGCACACTCCTCGAATGTTGCGCCTGTTCGTGTCCATGAGCACAGATCCGGACGTAGCTCTCGTCTCCCTGTCCCTCGAACTGCTGGTGGCTGCGAAGGTGAAGAGCGCGTGCAAAATTCCATCT
>NW_022699929.1:10197-10440 GCF_011630105.1 Anneissia japonica
CGCCGGAATCGATCAGTACAACTGGCACTCCAAGACACCGTCGTCCGTCGTCTCCGTTGCCAAGGAGGTGACCAGCAGCTTCTCTTCCTCGTCTTCGTCGTCTTCTTCTTCGTCATACTCCGGAGCTCGACCGAGCATCCGTTCGGCACTGCTGTGGGACTTGGCGGCGTTCGTCAGCGGCAGACGCGCGCCTTACTCGTTCGAAGCAGTGAAGCTGCAGTGCTTCTTGAACGAGGCGAAAGG
>NW_022699929.1:10583-13264 GCF_011630105.1 Anneissia japonica
GGTGCCGGAGGTCGCCGACGACGAGAAGTTGGCGTTCGCCCTGGCAAAAGCCGGCTCCCACCTGGCGCGGTTGACGTGGTTCGACTTCGACGCTCCCAGCGTCAGCTTCAGGTCCTCCGTGCCGGGTCTGGCATTCGCACAGGAACAGCGCCTCGAGATCTCGTCGCTGATGCCAGCTTTCGACGCGTACGACGAGGCGGTGCGCGTCACACAGCAGAGCAGAACGAAGGTTACGTCACCAGTCTCTCGACCTTTCCGTTGGTGCTGGCTTCCGTCTACCCGAAGGACGCGGACGGCGCCAACCGCCGTCCGCCGACCGGCGCCAAGAAGGGCACGACGTACTTCGAGAACGTCGTCGTCGTGAACGGGAGAAACGTCGAGTGGAATCGTTCGTCCAATTGCTTTTCTAGATTCCTGACGTGCGCCAGGATTCTGCTGTGCTGCCACCCGAGATCCGACTTCGTGAGAAGTCCGTTTCGCAGTTCGACGCCGATCGTCGACGTCTTCGCAGAATTGCTCTTCGATCGGGATGGCAGGACCTTCGCCGAAGACTCCGCGGACGATAGCGAAGATCGGCTGTCGTCCTCGCAACCGCCGCCTCCACCTCGGCCGAGATCGTTTCCGTGCAAACTGCCCAAACCGTTTTGGGAGAACTCCCGAAGTTTCGTCAACGAATTCGACGACGATTGCGATAAGACCGAAGTGCGCTTTCGGATAGTCAACCCGTCGGACGTCGGACCGTACTTCCCTTCGGAATTCGTCGGTGACACGATTTCGAACTCGGGACGCGCGCCTTCCCCTCTGAAGAGGATGATGTTCTTTCTGAGATCGGACAAGACGGGCACGACATCCGAGAACCACACTCTCTCCGACGAAGACAGGCGGACGCTGGTTGCCGGTAACGTGGTCAGACGATATCCGCCGTCTTAAAAACAAGCAAAAAATTAAACCCAGGATTGGTTAAGAAAAGGAGAAACAATAAATTCAGACATACAAAATATTTCTTTGTGTTTCTTTTCTTTTATTAGTCTTTTTCCACATTTTTAAAGTATTCAACACATATTTTTTAGTATTTCTTGTCCTAAATTAAAAACAAAATCCGGCCGTACACGAAAGACAGAATCAAATGAATCCCATGGCAGATATTACAGTTTTGGTTATGTGGCCGATGAGTTCCATAACGGTCCAATGATTGATTGCTGGCAAAAGAGTGTACACGACGATCAGCATAATGATATCCAATTGAAGCAGATGACACGATTCAAGGTTTGATGCGATTGCCAACTCTTCTATGAAACATCGGACGGTCATTTTCAAAACAGTGTAAAAAAAATCGAAAATTAACAAAATCATCGAAAGCTTGACCATTTGGCCAGGGCGCTCAATACCCGTCCGTTTAGCTATTGCTGTCAAACATATGTACAAGACAATTAGCGAAACGATAATTTTCAGCAGGTGCATTGTAACTGACTGGTTTCGATCAACGTCTAACAAGGAAAGTAATTCAAATGGAATGTACAAGATCGTAGATTTATTAGATGGGAGGTGGTGACGTCATCGGTACCTCTCTTCTACGTCATCAGTGCACGGATCGATCGTTCGGTTGCTCTTCGGTCCGCACACACGGCGGTGTCGCCACTCCGGCTCCTGTTTCCAACTTCGTTCGAACCCCGGAGGGATTGGAAGTTGTGGAGGGGACGACGTAATCGACGCCGGTCTCCAGCACTAGACGGCGTACACGACACGAACTCTCGTACACGACGAAGTGCCCGACGAATATCTGAGGTGCACGGCGATCATGATTCGATCCACAACTTGGATTCAAATTTTCGTGTTTGTCTACCCGGCACCGGTCTCGTGCACTCGACGACTTGCAAGGCACACCGTCGTGTACTCGGCGGCGCCGGACACGGAGCCGACCACGTTCGAACCACACGTTCGAAACAGAAAAAAATTTCAAAAATTTTTTTTAAAAACTGTTTCGAACGTGTGGATGTGATCCGAAGTCGTGGACGCGACGCCGTGTCCGACGCCTAATTGATGAACTCGGTCCATCGGAGAATGTACTTTGTGTACTCGACTTTCGTTAGAGATGGAAGGCAGTCGGCAGTTCGCAGACACGAGCGTGTACTCGACTTCCGTATGTGTACTCGACGTCCGTCTACTTGAAGTCCGTCCCCGATCACGGACACGTGCGTGTACTCGACGTCCGTCCGAGAGTCGCGGACGAGTCGGTGCACTCGACGTCCGCCGGTGTACTCGAAGTGACTCGGAGGATAGCGGACACCTCCGTGTACTCGGCGTTCTTTGGAGATCGCGGACACGTCCGTTGCTCGACGTTTCTTGGTTGGTCTCGAACACCTCGTGTACTCGACGTCCGACGAAGATCCGCGGACGCGTCCGTGTACTCGACGTCGGTCGGAGATCCGCGGACAGGAGCGTGCAGTCGACTTCGGTCCGTGTACTCCACGTCCGTCTACTCAACTCCCTTGGTGGGTCGCGAACACCTAGACGTCCGACGAAGATCCGCAGAAGCGTCCGTGTACTCGACGTCGGTCGGAGATCCGCGGACGCGTCCGTGTACTCGACGTCCTTCGGAATTCCGCGGACGCGTCCGTGTACTCGACGTCCGACGAAGATCCGCGGACGCGTCCGTGTACTCGACGTCCGTCGTCGGGACG
>NW_022699930.1:0-829 GCF_011630105.1 Anneissia japonica
TAACCTAGTGTCGATTTTTAATTACCATTTGTATAGCCTATTGAAAATTTTGACACCAAAGCCTAGCAGAAGGAAATGTAAATATATTAGACAAAATTAGGAAAACTACACAGAAAGTAATTAAAGAGAATATTCTACATCTGGATGAAATTTATAACAAATACATTTTGGCAAAACGTAAGAACATACTTTAGCAAAACGTAAGAACATAATGAACGGCACGACTCGTCCTCTATATCATGCCTTTATTTTTAGTAGTTCCGGTAGCAACTACTATAGAAATTCAGGTCTTAGGTAAAGCTTGAAAAATAAAAACTAAAACGCAATCCCCAAAATTATATTCAATATTTTTTTTATTGCGGAAAACGTTAAAATATCATTATTTTTCCATTCAATCAATCGGAACTTTGTATAATTTTTAACAAACCTGGATGCACTAACAAAAACCTGTATGTAAACAGATACAAAACAAATTAACCTAGTGTCGATTTTTAATTTTCCATTTGTATAGCCTATTGAAAATTTTGACACCAAAGCCTAGCAGAAGGAAATGTAAATATATTAGACAAAATTAGGAAACTACACAGAAAGTAATTAAAGAGAATATTCTACATCTCGATGAAATTTATAACAAATACATTTTGGCAAAACGTAAGAACATACTTTAGCAAAACGTAAGAACATAATGAACGGCACGACTCGTCCTCTATATCATGCCTTTATTTTTAGTAGTTCCGGTAGCAACTACCACTCACCACCTGTCTCTATAGAAATTCAGGTCTTAGGTAAAGCTTGAAAAATAAAAACTAAAACGCAATCCCCAAAATTA
>NW_022699931.1:0-717 GCF_011630105.1 Anneissia japonica
ATTTCTCATTTTTTTTATTCTTTTGCGTAAAACTAAAATTCATGCCAATATTTTTCCATGATTTAAAATAATTGGAGTAATGCAAATGCATATTTTCTAAAAAAAGTCAGTTTTTAGTGAAATTTTGCCGGGAATGGGGCTTTAAAACATGACAAACTATTCTACCAATCATTTTTATCCATTGATTCATTTTCGAGATATTTAGGTCTGGGACCATTTGGCCCTCAAATGCACACCCAAATTTTGATCGTCAACAACACTCCGTAATTTCTTCCTTGTACTTTGGCTAAGCGTTCACGAAAGTTTTTCATATTAGTTGATTAGTTTTTGAAATATCTGGTCTGTAACGTTTTCCTTAAAATGGTCCTAAAGTCCACACCCTACTCCAGATAGTCACCAAAATTTGAACATTTGTTCATCCAAACATGACAAACTATTCTGGGTAGTGTCATTTAGAGATATTTAGGTCTTGGACCTTAGGATCTTAAATGACCCTCAAATGCACACCCGAATTTGGATCATAACTAAAACTCCATACTTTTTCCCTTGTAAGTTGCTTAAAATTTCACATAGGTTGATTATTTTTTTGAAAATCTGGGTTGGGACGTTTTTCTTTGAATGGTCCTCATATCCACACCCAAATCCGGATGAAGACCAAAATTTATTCACCTCATCCTTGGGTCAAACCTGACAATCCCTAAAACTTCCATACTGTCG
>NW_022699932.1:0-1160 GCF_011630105.1 Anneissia japonica
GATTTCTCTCAATTCTTTAATGACATTGATTCACTATTATTATACATGATTATATCTCGATCTCTGGAAATGAAATTTTTATCACATGTACAAATTAAATTTTTACCACATGTACATAAACATAGTCTGAACACATTTCTGAAATTTCATAAATTTCAAAAAATTATAAATATTTTTCTGCGGCGATTTTTATTTCGATTTTTTTAATTTAACTCTGATGCTTTTTGAAAATTCAAATGACGATAAAAAATTTTTTTGCTATGGAATCGTTTTATTCATTGGTTAAAAACTTATTTTAGTGAAATATCATTTAATGAGCTCAATGATCGAAGTGTTGCACTGTTGGTGCACCCTTGTCTACGGCCATACTTCCTTCAAAACACCGGTTCTCGTCCGATCACAGAAGTTAAGCATCGTCGGGCCTGGTTAGTACTTGGATGGGAGACCGCTTGGGAATACCGGGTGCTGTAGGCATCATTTATTTTTTTTCTAGAAAATTAATTTTATCAATAGTAGCGCATCCATAGCTCTTATAATATTTTCCTAATGCAGGCGTCACTTTAAAGCCTGGACCCACCTCCTTAGAGGTCGCCAAATAACGTCGAAGTCTAAGGTCAATAAATTTGCTGTTGTAGTGAAATCCTAACGTTCTTTTTTATCTTGAGTGAGTGAAGCTTTACCTATAAATTTGATGAAAGGTATGAAGCTTTGACGAGTAATTTGTGTTTTCTTGTGATGGGAGATCGAATACATAGCTATTAAAGTTGATGAATGGTGTGAAGCTTTGACGAGTAATTTGTGTTTTATGGTGATGTGACATCGAATCCACTATTATTATACATGATTATATCATTATTATATTGTGTCTTCTTAATAATGTGATAATAATAATAATAATAATAATAATAATAATAATAATAATAATAATAATAATAATAATAATAATAATAATAATAATAAGTAATATGTGTGTTGGGTAATCGAGGACACTAAATTTAGAGGAAATACGCCAGGTCCTCTTTCTTGCACATCGTGCTTTATTCAGCAATTGCGTTCGTTTGCCTAGAGTGTACTAGATGACGTAGTTGACATAGCGTCAACACTTTTTAAGGATATTACATCCCTCCTTATTTTGTTAACTTGAATTTTATTTGTTTGAT
>NW_022699933.1:0-892 GCF_011630105.1 Anneissia japonica
GGCCTAAAGAAATAAATGGTTTGTTTGCCCTTCTTTTTTTAAATTATAAAAAGGGGCGGGTGGAAAAAGTTTTTTTTTTTTTAAGTTACTTGTCAGTTGGAATAAAAATAACCCACAGAGGCCTAGGATGGCAATATCTTACATCAGACAACAACTTTAGACTAATTTGTAGGGCAGCTGGCAAAAAAATAAAGATAAATTCACTCACATTTTTTTTTTCAATTTGCCAAAAAAAAAGCAAATAGGTTTTTGACTGATTGAAAAAAGTTTTTTTGTTTTTCATCCCCTATTTTTTCAGTGATTTAGGGGCGAGGAGAGCAAACAAAATTTTTTTTTTTTTTTTTTGGCCTAAACCATGCTATTATCCAACCAACCCACTAATTCTAATAACCATACTAAGCACAGTAGGGGAGATGGTGGCTTGACCTGTCCAGTGGGGGATTTAAGCCTGCCCGTCCCCCCGCTGGCGCCGCCACTGACTATGCATACTATCCAACCAACTCGCTCATGCTAAGGTACATGTTTAATTGTAAACAACCATGCTACTTGTAACTATCCATCCAACTTGCTCATGCTATGTGCTCCGCAGGTCAGACTTGTCTTTCTTTTTTTATCTTGCGTCATTGCTTTGGAATTTTCATACAGCCCTCACTGATTACTTACTTTCTGTAAATAAAACTCCATTCATTAGATCTGGCTTAGAGTTTTTTCTGCGACTGATTGATATTTTTTCCAAGCAATGGTTGCAAGCTATCATTTGATTGTGATTTCAAAATGGTACTGTATAAAAGTTTGTCCTTGTCTTTTATCTTCAAACAGTCTGCATTTGTTATCCCAACATTTCAATTGTCTATATTTCCTTGCTTATTAATATTCAATTCTAACCATTTTT
>NW_022699934.1:0-894 GCF_011630105.1 Anneissia japonica
TCTTTTCAAAAAGATGTACGACATGCTGGAGAAAGACATGCACAATGTAGACCTGATAATCTTTATTATGAGACAGGAGGATGCTTCTATCCCAATTGGTAAAAGTCCTTGATTTGTTCAAATTACAAATTATCACTCATATCACCATATTTTGACTAAATTGAAAGTATTGTTATTCCACTAACAATAAATAATCCATTATCTTTAGGCGAGCATCTGGCAGATTTTTAAACAAAAATCGTAGAATCAGCAGCAAATCGTAGTGCTTGTGCCGAGAAAATCAGTTCTATAAATGAGGAACTAGATGAATTACGAGATGCACTCTCTCAGTTTCTTGTAAAGCATGATGATGCTGATAAAATTTCAAAGCTTGGGCACCAGATAAACCTGAAAGAACAGGAAGTTAATGACTTGGTAAGCTAATTGAATTTAATATTACTATAAATGTAAAAAGTTATTTAATAGAAAATTTGTAAATGATCATGAGTATTGCAATTTTGTCTTATAGCAAACTGCTATGAACAAGGATTTAAAATATGGAAGTGGGCCTTTATGCACACAAATGGATGAAGTTCTTAGAAAAAGCAAAATTCCAAGGCAAGCGTATCATGGAAGGAGCTTTGTCGGCAACCATGTGTATCGAGCATGTAAAGTAAGTAACTAAATTTTTTTTTTCAAAATCAAAAATGACATCAAAAGCCACAAAACCAACTTGACACCGACAACTTAATTGGAAGCTTCAAACACCAAATAGCTGCTGACAAGAAAGATAACCTTGCATGTGTACAGCTTATCCAAGTAGTCTGTATCTGTATGACAAGAACTATTCTTTTTTTTTAGTTTAATATTATAGACAAGCTTATGGATAGTGTAGAAATTACACTAAAGCAGCAG
>NW_022699935.1:0-934 GCF_011630105.1 Anneissia japonica
TTTTTGTAGCCTATCATATCATAGCTACTAATATGTAGAAAATATATATAATTTTGTATTCTCCCCAACGAATTGTAGTTTTTCGCCCTGATGGGGTGGGGGGATGTGAGGGCGGAGGCCCCGCTGGTGCCACGTCTAGAGGCATCACTTGAGTTAACAGGTGCGCGTCGTGTGGCTACGTATAGGGTTCCTGCATACTGTATACATTAACGTTTTTCTTTTTGCTAACATTTCAGTCCCCTGTCCAGTGCGGATATGCCACATAGGACAGTGATTAAACTCACTTATTGGCATATCATTGGCGCTCTTGTCTAAAAAAGTAAATGAAAGAATGAAAAAAAAAATTATAAATTTCTAACATGTTAACGTACACTTTTCTTTTTGTATCAGAACACATTTTATAAGAACACTGAGGCTGAAATTGCATAAAATTTAAGTACAAAATGAGAACATGTTAAATGAGGTTTTGATTAGAAAATACAAAAACGAACAATCTTATCTGTACCTTTTTTTTGCAGTAGTGACTATGAAATACCCTCTATAATACAGTATAGTGATATACTGATGTAATGATAATGTTCTCTGTTTGAAAAGTGTGTAAAAAATAAGCACATAATAAGAACATTTTAAGCCTAAAATTCACAAAATAGTAACACTGAGCATTGTCAAAATTTATGTGTAGCCTACACAGAGGAGGAAAACCTTTTCCAAATCAGCCGAAATCTGCTTGGCTGCATATAATGTATGTTTAGATTAATCATGTTTCAGTTACAACGGTCGAAATAACAATTTGTTGTTAGTGGTCAGCATTTTAGTTAACTGTTCATAGTCTAATACTGACGAGGGTTGCCAAAGTGCGAGCCAGCGAGTCAGCGAGGCATGCAATTCATGCGAGCCATGAAGGTAATTCTTGCGGGACGTGTACCAACAGTGC
>NW_022699936.1:0-7055 GCF_011630105.1 Anneissia japonica
AACGTTACTTTTTCAGGTCCCAAAAACACCCAAATTAATGAAAATTTAAATGAAATATTCATGAAGTATGTGTTGAGAAATCTATTATGTAAAGACCCTCAAAATGCTACTTTGTCGCTTTTCTCACAAACCCCCTCCAGGCCTCTGCCCCTGGACCACCAATTTTCAAAAAGTCCAATTTTTAAAACCTGTTATTTCACTAAAATCGTTCCTAAAATTATCGCGAAATGCTATATGCATAACATTTTTTTGCCCGCTCTTCTACCCGTTGATTTTTTAATAATGTGCTACGAAATCTGTTGGAAATTATCAGCTCCAGTGATTGCAGATTGATCCATGTCATCTTTAGGCCTACAGTTGTAAAGATCATGAAAAATTACAATTCCACAGTGGTGGATTCAAGGGGGGGGGGAGAGCCCCCTAGAATTATAAAAAAAAATGGAGAAAAAAGAAAAATCATAGGCCTAATTAAAGTTTGTCTGAGATTGCCATTTCCGGCCATTTTGAGGTGCCATAATCATAAATTTTCTTACCTAAGCCCCCACCTTGGTGGCTGAGGTGGTATTGACCATCTGTCGGTGCAAGTTCCTCCCTTCACCCCACCCTCTATTTTTCCTGCTTTACTGTAGGTCCCTAGACAATACTCAAATGAATGAAAATTGAAATAGGATATATTACAAATTATGGATTTTAGAAATCCATTAAAAAGGGCCCTGAAAATACTAATTTGTCAGAGCTTCCAGAAGATTCGCCCCACCCTCGCAGGGAACCCTAGGCAGTCGCTTATCGTAAGGTCCACTTCGGTTGTAAAACGCACCTCCCCATCCTGCCTTTCATTCATTTGAGTGTTGCCTGTAGTAAATATGTTGCCTTCAATTGGCCGTGTGTTTTAATCATGTTTCACCTGAATTTGTTCATAATAAACTCCACTCATTATTTCTGAAAACATAACTTATTCTATAGAGCGTTATTACCATATTATTGAATATATTGAAAAAGTGAATTTTTTTGGGGGGTAAATAATATATTGTTTGTAACCGATAATTGAGCTGTAAGCAGTGATGTAACTGACATGATGATACTCCTTTTACATATGCATATAAAGTTATTGCAATAAATATTTTACGTGAAATAGGTAATGTGTGAAAAGACGAAAAATGGTGTGAAATTAATTATTAAATTACAGTCTTTGTATGGAATCGTAGTTACCAACCGTCTCGCATTTCATTGTGACTTTTGGATGTAACATATATTTTGCAGAAACACATACGTGATCATAAATTTGTCACGCATATAGTATAAGCATGGACCATAAGTCTGGGCGTGATGACAAATAAACACGAAAATGCATTTAAAATTAGAAGAAATTAGTTTTATTAAATATATAAAACGGTCATGCAGTAACATTTTTTTAAATTTTTTTATTTATTCATTCATAATTCGACAACACAATACAAAAACAGCAAAACAGCAATATAAATATCAATATAAATACATATACAAATACATAAACATACACACATACAAAAATATACATAAATACACACAAACGTACATAAATACATACATGGAGGGGCACCGGGCCCACTGGCTGTTTTATTCTTCTTCAAATTTTACAAGTTGGAAATTATTTTAAATGTTTAGGTCTATTTATGAATGGGCCCCTGATAACATTGCTTTGCACTTGCTGCACTGCCCGTAGCTAGCCCACTGCAAATTACAAATTTCTTTTTTGTCTTAAGCACAATTTTCTTGAATTTTTAATATCATTATCTATTATCATTGTCACCATCATTATCTACGTCATCAAAAATAATCGTTTATAAAGAAATGCTTGTGTTTTCATTATTGTACGTTATTTATTCATGTTAACACTGTACAAATTGTATTTAAAACACTGTTTCTCAAAGTGTTGTTATTACACACATGGTATGGTAATTCTCTCTATTAATCGCCGCGGCGCTTATTCGAGAGCGGCGCACGCGCATGTACACCGTAATCGAGAGCGGCGCTTATTCGAACATATACACTGGCAACAGTGCAACCATGAGAGTTGATTTTAGGCTTTAGGTTAACAATTAGCTTTTGGTGGTCTTCCTACTGCGCCTCAGCGTATATATTCAGTTGAGTCCTTTGTAGGAATGGCAGCTATGCAAAAGTATTTTCCACAAAGTTTTGAGATGCGCCTTAACATTTTTTTTTTTTTTTTTGAAAGTCAGAAACAAATCTAGAGACCCTCAGAAACGATTTGGTAACCCAAATTTGGGTTGCGACTTATGGGTTGAGATGCTGCAGGGATTTAGACGACCCTGTCGACACCTCTCGGCTAAATAGTCTTTGGTCCATAAAACAATACACCTGGATTCATTCAAATAATAACAAATCGATTTCATAAAAGGGTTTGCGAACAGAATGATGTTCAGTGGGGAATGTTATTTAGGTATTGATTTATATTCGTCAAGGGGCCCCGTCGATTCTCGAACCAGGGCCCCTAAATCCTAGTTAAGCCATCGTCAGCCCCTTCATGGTTGAGGCTGAGATACAAATTTATGGCTGTGGCATCTCTAGATGGCTAGAAGTAGCAAACTCATACTTCAATTTGAATATAATTTTCTCTTTTTTTTCTCCCATGTATCAATATTTTATAAATGTAGAGGGATTTACTTGCATGTATTTTGTCCTGCGTGAAAACGATTTTCATAATTTATTTCAATTTCAGTGGGGGCAGGGGAGCATGTCCCCCACTTTTCAAAGTACTGGGGACATTATATCAATTGCAACCTCACTTTTCACCAATCTTCTATAGTTCAAACCCCACTTTTCAAAACGAGTTGAAAGAATAACAATTACGAATGACTGTCATGAATTTTGTCTGTTCTCTTGTGCTCTATTCCAAGTGTGGTGTGTATTTCCAGACTAAAACCGAGTAAAATCGCAATTGTTTGTACATTTCGTGACAATCTAAGTCTTAGGTCGGCAACCCATGGGTCGTGACCCAAGTATGGATCTTGAGTGAATTTTCGAGGGCCGTCGGATCACACTCTCTCAAAAAAATTATACAGAAAGTCTTGAGTTTTGAAATAAAAGGAATCATGGAAAAGAAATTATGGAATCAAAACATGACAAAGGTGCTAGTAACCAATTTCAGAATTAACATGGTCAGATTAAAACGATGTCAATCAACAAATCATGAAAATAAAATTCAGAAGCTGATTCACTGAAAATAGTACTTTGCCAAAATCGTGAAAAAGGTCATCAAACGGTTAAAAAAAAATTGTCATGCAAAATAAAAGTCAATTGACGAAGCTAAGATGTAGCATTACAAATTAAAATAGTTAAAATACGAATCATTTATTTTGCATTACAAATTAGATTCATTGTTAGACGTGGGAACTAATTGTTTTGTTTGACAAATTAATCAATGGTAATTTGACAAATGTACTTCGTCAGTTAGAAATGACGGGCTGGTGTCAACATGACGAATTAGATAATGAATTATTTTTATCATTACGAATTTAAAAAGTTTTATAATTTCTCCGACAAACACGCAAAACATTTTGGAAGGGTTACCTGCGGTGCACTTCAGTCCAGGGTGAAGCCATGTTTTCAAAAGGTTTTGCCGCGACGTGGGCAGACTTCTGTAACGTCAGATCATGGACCTACATATTAATAGGTCCATGGTCCGATCCGGGAGACGCCACCAAACAATAATAATACAACAGCAATTTACTCGAGACCGACCTCTCACAGCGAGGCGTCACTCAATCTGTCGCCCGCCTTCCCGAGCAAAAAACTGCTGTTTAATCGAAATTGATGTTTTGATTGATAGATGAATACATGAATACATGTATATATTATATGTAGGCGAGGCCATTATCTTAGAAAATAAAATAAAGAAAAATAATGAATAAATAAAATGATAATGATGATAATAATAATAATAATAATAATAATAATAATAATAATGTAATAAATGTAATATTAGTAGGCCGAAGCCTATTCAGGCCTTAGTCTGCATAGGCTTTCCTATACTAATATTACAATTAATTATAATTATTTTTAGTATTTAAAAAAGAAATACATAGGTCTATGTCTGTCTCTTATACACATCTAGATGTGTATAAGAGACAGTAATTGTGCCGTACGCCTAAGCCTTGACTGGGGCCTCCTAGGGCACCCAGTAAGTGGGTGTCCTGTGGGAAAATGCCCCGGAAGCTGTGGCGTCTATAGCCTTTTATAAGTAGTATCTAATTAATTTTAAGGAATGCAATTAACATTTATTTCCTCACTATTTTTTCACAATACATTGGCGGATTCGGGAATTTGGAATAGAGGGGACCCAAGGAGGGACTTTTACAGATGAAGTGTAGACCACCTGAGCCCCATCAATTTATGATTATGGCACCTCTAGTTGGCCGGAAATGGCACTCTCAGACTTAAATTTGTATATAAATTTTCTTTTTTCTCCTCTTTTAAATTTTGGGAGGGTGGGCCGGCTGATCTTCCTGGAATCTGCCACTGAAATACTTATCATAAAAAGGTTTTTTTTTTCAGTTTATCCTGGTAACATAATCTTGCTCGCTTATATATTTCGTGCCAACTAACATTGATAAAAATAATGGTTTATTTTCTACTGATTAGCTTGTGACGTATTCAAACCATGACAATCAAATGAGATAATCTTGAAACATTCACTTTAATTTTATCTTTATGCATGTACAGTACTTTTAAAATCAATCAAGAGGATTTTCCTTTTCAGATCTCCTCTTTTTTATACCATTTCATTTCATTTCTTTGGGCACGCGCCAAGGATATACTAATCAGCGAACTATCCTAGGTGGCATATCCATTAAACAAAAGGGGATTGATTGGACCAGTGTACACCAGTGTATACCGGGGTAACCCCCCTCCCCTACTCTTCTCGAAGGATGTACTGGGTTCTTTAAAGTGCACACGGGACAAATGCTTACACTGGGCCTACGGGTTAAAGTCCTTGTCCGAGAAGACTGTTCCACCACCGGAACCATTGGCGAGTGAGCCGTTGGAACCAGCACCGATATTATAGCTGAAGTTTACGGTGCTCCTGACTTAATCGCTCCGCCAATCAACTCAATTTTTTAAAAATTTCATCTTGTGCAAGTAGTATTGTGACTACCACTATTGTGAGTGGAAATGATGTCCACCTACTTTGAGAAGTGGGAACGTCTCCCCCTGACCCCCACCTCTCGACGCCCATAATTAAGATATTTGTCAGTTCGCGTGAAAATTATTACATTCTGTAATTAAAGTTTATTATACAGTATTTCGGCGGATATTCGTAAACCTGTGGACCACCCTGAGCACTTATCAAGAAAAATGCGGTATTCGCGCGATGGTATTAGCATTTTTGCATACACGAAAACACATTGGCCATGTTTTTGGTTTATTTCTTTCACTTACTTCCAGCGTTAGGCCCACTGAATTGTTTAAATGCTTAAATAATTGAAAACATAAATTATGTGGATTAAATTATCATAGAATTTACAATAATTTATTATTATTATTATTATTATTATTATTATTACGAATCAACAGACGTTTACTATATAATTTTAAAACAAAATTTATTGACAAAAAAGAAGATCGACGTTTCGAGTCCATCATGGACATATTCTCAAGATCAAGTTAACAACACTATACCATTTTCTCTATGAATATACAAAAGCAGACAAACCTAAGAAGGCAAAACATGGATTAAAAAATCACAAGATTAACATGGATTAAAAAATCACAAGATTAACACCTACTGTGTTAATTGTTCCTGATACTGATAATCTTAATTAAAATTAATCTGCTAGATAAACAATTTTGCTTTAATAGAATCAGTTTGTTAAGAAATGGTTTTAAATCTTTAGTCCATAGCATTTCTGTAATGAGGCAGTCAAGTTTTTATTTACATTTAGATAGAACGCTGAAGTGGTTAATTACTTCAGAATCACTAATACCATGTTCTTTCAGGTGTTTACCTATGTTACCCTTACTATGTTCATCAATACGTTGATAGAGGTGTCGGCAAGTGTAGCCGACATATCTTGAATCACAGAAGCCACATTGGAATTTATATACAACGCATTGTTCAAATAACAATTTTAGGATTTCTTTCCTTCTTCTTAAGACTTCACCTATTTCTTACTTGTAAAGACTGGAATAATTTCCTTGTTTAAGTTGTTTATTTACAGACGAAGACGAAATTTGATCCTTAAAAGGTAGACAATCCTAATTGGCATAACTTTTCTGGATATTACTACTAGGTAGAGGCTCATTGTTAGGCATCTTTATCTAATGATTTAATAAAAATCATTAATGATACTCCGAATAAGGCCTACTGGATATTTCAGTCTTTCAAACGTAATTTTTTCGATTTCATTAATTTCATTCTGAAAGATATCATAAGATGACGATAATTTATAATCCCTATCTATCATTGTCAGCACAAGGTTCCTTTTGTGTTTCATGTCTACATGGCTTTCATAATGCAGTAGTAGGCCTTTGTTCGTGGCTTTCCTGTAAACCCTTGTTTCAAGTGATGATGAGGAGGTTTTAGAGATAACCATTCCCAGAAAGTTGATGGAGTTGTTGGATGCAATTTCCATGGTAAAGTTTATTGATGGATGCGTTTATTGATGGGGGGGGGGCCCCCCGGGGGAGCGGGGCCCTGAAAAATATGAAAAACTAGGGGTTTCAAGCGCTTACTTAATCAATATTAGAGTTTTTATGTAGAAAATAAATATGCCTACAGTAATGTTTTTCTCTCCGACAAAGTGTGGATTTTCTGAATGTAGGTAAGAATGGCCCCGGAAAAAATGGCCCTGGAAAAAATGGCCCCGGAAAAAATGGCCCTGGAAAAAATGGCCCCGGTAAAAATGGGCCAATATGACAGGTAGGTAAAAATGGCCCCAATGAAAAATTCGGTAATAGAAATGATATATTTTTTTTTAATCTTCAAATATTTAAATACTGTATAAGCAAGAATTGAATCAAGAAATAAAAAATGGCCCTCAATTATAAAATTCAAG
>NW_022699936.1:7272-14002 GCF_011630105.1 Anneissia japonica
GTATATGATTTATTGATTGTGTTTTGTAAGATATTTTAACCATTTAGACTGTCTATTAAAACATGCAACATCAACAATGCTAGCTGAAAAATCAAAAGTAAAATTGTTCATATAAAATACAATAATCATATTATTCACTTCGAACAATTCACAGATTTAAGTTTTCATGATGCACTGTTAATTTTCTACTGTTAACACGTACATTATTTAAAACTTAAAACTATTCCACTCCACATAGGCCTAAACCTGTGGACCACCCTGAGCACCTATCAAGAAAAACGCGGTATTCGCGCGATGGTATTAGCATTTTTGCATACACGAAAACACATTGGCCATGTTTTTGGTTTATTTCTTTCACTTACTTCCAGCGTTAGGCCCACTGAATTGTTTAAATGCTTAAATAATTGAAAACATAAATTATGTGGATTAAATTATCATAGAATTTACAATAATTTATTATTATTATTATTATTATTATTATTATTATTAGTATTACGAATCAACAGACGTTTACTATATAATTTTAAAACAAAATTTATGGACCAAAAAGAAGATCGACGTTTCGAGTCCATCATGGACATATTCTCAAGATCAAGTGAACAACACTATACCATTTTCTCTATGAATATACAAAAGCAGACAAACCTAAGAAGGCAAAACAACTATTAAAAATCACAAGATTGACATGGATTAAAAAATCACAAGATTAACACCTACTGTGTTAATTGTTCCTGATACTGATAATCTTAATTAAAATTAATCTGCTAGATAAACAATTTTGCTTTAATAGAATCTGTTTGTTTGTTAAGAAATGGTTTTAAATCTTTAGTCCATAGCATTTCTGTAATGAGGCAGTCAAGTTTTTATTTACATTTAGATAGAACGCTGAAGTGGTTAATTACTTCAGAATCACTAATACCATGTTCGTTCAGGTGTTTACCTATGTTACCCTTACTATGTTCATCAATACGTTGATAGAGGTGTCGGCAAGTGTAGCCGAGATATCTTGATTCACAGAAGCCACATTGGAATTTATATACAACGCATTGTTCAAATAACAATTTTAGGTTTTCTTTCCTTCTTCTTAAGACTTCACCTACTTTCTTACTTGTAAAGACTGGAATAATTTCCTTGTTTAAGTTGTTTATTTACTGAGGAAGACGAAATTTCATCCTTAAAAGGTAGACAATCCTAATTGGCTCCTCATAACTTTTCTGAATATTACTACTAGGTAGAGGCTCATTGTTAGGCATCTGTATCTAATGAAAAATATGAAAAACTAGGGGTTTCAAGCGCTTACTTAATCAATATTAGAGTTTTTATGTAGAAAATAAATATGCCTACAGTAATGTTTTTCTCTCCTACAAAGTGTGGATTTTCTCCCTGACCGGGGGAGCTCTCCCGATTGGCGCCACCACTCGGTGCTGAGATAAATTCTCCCTCACCCACTATACCTTTAAAAAAAGCCGTTCCCTTATATAATGATGGGCTTTTTGATATCATTAGTCCTTCCATCACTCACTAAACTTTTTCACCGCCTAAGGCATCATCATTCTGAGAATGCAGGAAAGTGTATATCCCTGCCAGAACACCCATCTGTTGACACCTCCTTAATTTCCCTCTTGGAAGATTCAGGAGGAAACAAACCAAAGTACCAAGAGTAATATACTGTAAATGAAATTATGGATGAATCCCTTGTATTATCGGGGGACACTTCGGGGTCAAAAGGTTTACTCTTGGGGGGTGCGGTGGCACTAAGCAAATATGCGAAATTGAAAGGCATTTTGGCATTTCAGTCATACAATGAGGACATATTCTTTGATTTCAGTTGATCTATTAATTAAACTAAATTTTACCGTATACAATGCAAATAGGTCTCATACAATACTTTTATGATGGAGTAGGCCGAATAATGTAATTAAAACAATAACAGTTGATTGTTCCAGATTCTATGTGCATAAATACAGATGGGTGAGGGTTATACAGTATAGATTTCAATGGCGGATTCAATGCAAGGCCAGCGGAACATGATTTGTGGTGGGGGGAGGGTGGCGGGGGAAGGCACTGTAAGATGAATGGGAATATGAATTAGGGGCGGATGTGTGTACACATACATAAGCCTAACAAAATTGAGTATAGGCCTACGTATTCTTTTTACATGAATCGATAATTCCCAAAAAGAAATGGGGGTGGGGTTTCCCCCGGGGAAATTTTGAATCTAGATGGCTGGAAACAAGCTTTCCCGACTTCTGAGTTGTCATTTCAATGATTTTTAAATTCTTTAAAATTCAGGTTTTTCCCCCTCTTGAAAACGATTCTATGAATCGATAAACCCCAAAATGAGCTTTCTCGACCTTTAAGTTAATTCTTCAATTAAATTGTTCTCATTCTTATTACAGAGGCCTGTTATGTGTGACGTACTGGCATACATACGTCAAAGGCCTACTTATTCTTTTTTCAATGAATTCTTGATAAACCCCAAAAAGAAAAGGGGGTCGGGGGACTCATCTTCCTCATACTATGCCGTCGATCCTGGCATCTGAATAGTATTAAGAATAGTGTTGCTTTCAAGCATACTTTAGTATTTAGCATAATTTCCCGGCAGTCCTCCTAGCATAATTTAATTCGCATCGCTGGCAAATCGCTGGTACGCTGTCGGTCACATGGTTGCCATTTGGCCTTTTTGACGGCTAGATTCGTCAAATCTGGCCGTATAAAAATTCGCCTGTCCTTAACGTTTGAAAAGTCTCGGCGAAACTATATTTGGCCGAATTTTGTGAACATTTTTTTTTCAATATAGGTCTAATATAACGTAGACTTGTTTTGGATATGTTGTTAATTTTATACGAAAGCTTTGATTCTAATCGTGTACCTTTACTTAATTAAACGTTCGTAGTCGTACTCGCACTAAACAATAAATGTATGTCCCCCCTTTGGCCGAGTTGACGTAAGAGAGTTTATTATTTAAAAGATTGTAGCAGTTACATTTAATAATTAACTTGTTCGGATGAAATTTATTTATTGACGTTTATCCTTGTTTAAAACTTTATGAAGACATAACAGTTTATTGCAAGTTTGTACCACGTGTTTCTTTGTCTATGTTCTAGTCTAGTTTCTATCTCTATTGGTTGAGAATTGAATAAAATAAAATAAATTGTATATGCGCTGTAGTGTTCTTTATGTGAAGTGCCATGTAAATGCTCGTGTGATCATTCGGGTCCAATGACACCTGCAATTTCAAGCAAGTGTTGGTGAGACGTCCTCTAAGTTACTCTGGAGTTAGGTTGTATATGAGAATCATGAAGAAGATAGTCCTGATAGCGACATTGAGTTATTGTTTAAGTATGGCAACAATAACATTCAGAGGCGAATTTAGGAAGTTTTAGATAAAAAGTATTTATTAAAGTTCTCATAAGTTTGTGTTACCTTACTATGTAACTTTCTAATTAAAGAGAGCCACGAATTTGTCATTGAAGATTCGATAACAAACAGGCCCTTAATTATTGCTATAGATGGACTACAATTTACGTTAATTAATACATTTAAATAAAAAATGTAGACCGATCATAATAATGTGACTATAAATAGTCCTACATGCTAGCAACTATAAGACATATAGGCCCATTTAATATTATGATGTAGCTGGGCATTTAATTATGGTGATTAATTAATTATCAAAACAAAAACAGTGAAAGATTAACATTGTTCTGTGTATATCGTTTTAATTTCTTCAATTTCAAACAAATGACAGTTGATTTTCGTGTAATATTTGTATGTTAAGTGAATATTATGTACCAATGTTGCCGAATTCTAATTGGATTAAAATCTGGCCGAATTTTGGCCGATATTGAAAAAACGTTTGGCCGAATTTGGTCGTGAGATGGCGTGTGTTTGGCCATGGTTTGGCCAAGGCGTGAAGCCTCCTGTCGACTATCGCTAGCAACCCTGGGGCGGGGTCACACTGGCCAATAAATAGTGGACCAAAGATCGATATTTGGTGGAACTGCCGTCCCGTTTACACTATTCAGGCTCAGAGGTTAGAATGTTTGGAGGAAGTAGGAGAAGTAATTTTTATGTATAAGGTTATTGTCATGCACCTTGATGTTGTTGATTATAGACAAATATTAGCAACTTTTAAAGTCTGTAATGTTTGGTTTAGCCTAGGCCTATGCTCTAACAGTTCGTCGCGTGCCGAAATTGCGGGGCGTGCGGCGACGGGCGAGACCTTTTCAAAACAAAATACTTGAGCTAGGCTAGGCCTAAGTACTTTAGGTTATGTATTAAACATACTATCCTAGGCTACAGTACCTAGGCCAGATGTTTTACTTCACATCAAATAGGCTAATTATGCCTATTTTTGGCCCTACGCCTTTTCCACGAGTCGGTAGTAAGTGATGACAAACAACCCAAGTCAGTGGTGCGTAACCAACAATAACATAAATAGGATGGTCTAGATTTGAGGCTAAATTCTTGTCCACATGTTATCTAAAAATTCAGAACTCCATAATGGAGGGTCGTATCACATATATTTTTCTGGAAAATGTTCTCAAAAGATTATTCTACACCACTATGATTGAAAAAAAAATTGAAAAATGTTTTTGACCCCATTTTTTTAACAGATGAGTTGGATATTTTGAAAGACAAAATATCAAATAACATTGCTGTGTTGAAAATGAATAGGCCCTAGCTTGCCATGGAAATTTTAACCTAAAAATCATTTTATTCACCAACATGTCTGTGGCATAACTAGCTGGGGAACCAGTCAATTCGAGTAGATGCCACTTCGAGCAGATGCTAGTTCAAGCGGAAAAAAGATTCACTTGCGCGAACAACAGCCTGTGTGAGTTATGTATGAATTACTTTAAAATTTCCTATTTTGAGCTAATAATTTGCATTCGGACGAGGCTCAAGCCTTGCCTGGGAACTGGGGGAAGGGTGGGTGGAGAGACGCACATCCCAAAAATTACTTGTGCCCCCACATTTGCCCCTCCCCAAAAAATCACTTGCAAGTAGTTAAGAATCACCTTATTTTGCGACTTTCACCCCGCAACTACTTCACCTTAGCGCCACCAATGACGACCCCCATTTCAAGACTTGATACGCCACTAGAGCCAGGGGAAAAGATCTGGTGGGTTCTGTGGGAGAAGCCTACTGTAGCTTTATGGATAGAAAAATTTGTATTTAATTGATTTATAAGGTTAACAATTTACAATTAAATATACGGTACCTACGTTCATAAAAATAATGTTTAGTCATTCCTTTCGGAAAAGATCACTTAATCGCTTGTTAGGTCTTCCTCTTTTTCTTTTGTGTCTGTATGGTGTCCATACTGTTAACTTTTTGGCCCACCAGCTGTTATGGTCCATGCGAGCTACATGGCCTGCCCACTCCCACTTTGTTATACAGTTTTTTAGATACATCTTTAATCTTTTTTGCTTTTCTTATAACTTCATTTTTCCACTTATCAAGTCTACTGATACTGATATTTATTTATATATTTATTCTTTATAAAGCCTTCCTTTCCTAATTAACTATAATTAATTATTAATTTAAATATGAAATTATCTGTCAAGAAATATATATTTTTAAGTTTCTTTATTATTATTAAGTGAATTTGTTTATATTATTAAACTCAATTTGTTAAACTCATATATTTTTATTTCTTTATTTTTCATTTATTTATTAAATAATTATATTTTGGACTGCTGTACTGTATTTCGTTTAGTTGTTTAAACATTTCTTCATTTCTTCTTTAGTAATTGTATTTATAGTAATATTTTAAGAACTATTTATTGATTTCTAAGTTTATTTTAGTAATTCATTTTAATGTTTGAAGTAGTTTATTAACTGATTCATCCTTGCATTATAAATCAACAATTGATTAACTCACTTATTTAATTATTTATTCTTTGTCAGTTTACTACAGGTGTCTAAAAATCTATTTTTGCTATATATTTCTTAGGTACCCAACTTCAGCTGAGTATTCAAGTATAGTGGAGCAACTACTTACAAATATCAACAAATATCATCCGATACCTCAAATCAGAAAGGTAGGCCTACAGTTTATTATTACTATATGCATGCATTCTTAACCCATTAGCACCTACAGTATAGTTGTAATGCATTGTAGTCAAGAGAGTTTGCTGTATATGAAAGAAATTAGACTCTACTACAAATAAACTGTAATATTTTTTTTTATTGTTGAAAATGTTCCATTACAAGTTGTTTTTATTTTGATGCATATTAAATAAGCATTCCAGTGACACAAAATATTTTGACCTTTGACTTTGAAATTGTGACCTTTGACCTATCATAGTTAACATTTCATCCAAAATTTGCAATTTTCTCTGAATTTATAATTATATAAATTATTTTGAATTTGCATACTTTTTACTAAATTGTATAATTATTTTAATTTTATTGAGTTACATCAATTCTCTGACCTTTGATTTTAATATATTGACCTTTGACCTATTCAACTTGCCAACACGATCGGCGCCGGGTATAACTAGGCCATAATTTACGATCGGTTTTCTCGGCTTTGTACATATATATGTGTGAAAATTCAACTCCCATTTTCAGCTGTTATTTGTGTTCAATATCTTATAAATAGTACGAAGTCCTCCAGAAAGAAAGTTGACAAATAGGTCTAGCATAGGCCTGGCCCTAGTTCAAAGAGAAGAAACGTCACGAACGAGTGTTGAATGTAATTTTTATCTACGCACAGAAA
>NW_022699937.1:0-1505 GCF_011630105.1 Anneissia japonica
GTTTCGAACTTCATTGCTATATATCTTTCGAATCTGTAAAGATAAATTTGATCTACAACAATTATTATCTACAACACTACTGACGACAACATCAGTGACAACTGAAGATACATAATTAAGTCATTAATAGATTATATTTGATAAAAGCTATTCAATAATAACTAACCGTTTCGAACTTCATTGCTATATATCTTTCAAATATGTAAGAATAAATTAGTTCAGTACTGTTTAATATTTACGTATGCAGTAAATCACATTTTTGTACTTCTCAGTACCTACAACACTACAGCCCACTACATCAGTGACAACTGAGGGTGCGTTGTTAACTCTTTATTATGTTATATATAATAAATGTTATCAAAATTAGAAAAAAGTTATTAATTTCATTGTTTGATGCCTTTTTAGTATGGTATGTTATAAATTAGCAACAGTTAAATATTCACATATGAAAGTGAATAACATTTGTATTATTCTAAGTACCTACAACAACAGCATTCCGAAAACATCTTTAACAAGTTAGGGTACGCTCTTATTTTATTGTTTTATACCTGCACAATAGGTTAAAATAAATTAGCTACTGTTTAATCGAAACATTAGCAGTAATTCGCATGATTTTATACCTTTCAGTACCTACAACACTACCGCCGACAACGCCAGTAACAACTGAGGGTATGTAGTTAATGTTGTATATGCTATATGCTCAATGTTATTAATAATATCTAAATAATATATTATATTGCTTTTAAATGTGTTATAATACATGAGTTCTAGTCTAATATTTCCATATGCAGTAAATCCCATTGTTTACACTTCTCAGCACCTACAACACTATCGCCCACTACATCGGTGACAACTGAAGGTACGTTCTTAACTTATTATTATGTTATATATTATACAATTTATTAATAATATATTATAAAATTTATCAATAACAACTAAAAAATTACTTTCCAGGACCACAATGAAAAACATTTCTTTAAAATGATTGTGTCATCCTGGCTAAAGATATTAGTAAATAAAATGTCATAAGAAATTAGCTGCTGTTTAAATTTTCCATAAGCAGTGAATTACATTGTTTATACCTTTCAGTACCTACTACACTACCGCCGACAACGTCAGTGACAACTGATTGTACGTTATTCAATCATGAATATTTTTATACTGTATTATGCTAAGATTTATTAAAAATAATTAATTGTTTTGAACTTCATTGTTATATTCTTTGATATACGTTATAATAAATTAGTTACTGTTTATTAATTACATACGTAGTAAATAAATTTTTTTCTCTACAACCCAGAATCTACATTACTCCTGCCGACAACATCAGTGACAACTGAGTTTACATAATTAATTCATTAATACATTATATTTAATATAAGTTATTCAATAATAACTAAGCGTTTAGGACTTCATTGCTATATATATTTTACAAATATATAAAGGTAAATTAGCTTTACAACAATTATAATCTACAACACTACTGCCGACAACATCAGTTACAA
>NW_022699938.1:0-1599 GCF_011630105.1 Anneissia japonica
AACATTTCAGTTTAGCTGGTCATTCAATTTCAAATTTCAGAGTCATTGCAATTGACCATAATGCCAATACAATAATGTAACAACTTAAGTACAAAATGGAGTAAAACATGACAGAATTTTAAAATATACAATATAAAATATGTTTAATATTCTTAATAATCAATCACTCCAATATTAGTGTATTCTCATTAATCAATCATTCCAATATTAGCGTATTGAAGACAACAAAAAATGATACTCAATTAATATTCCGCCTAATAATAGAACTACCCCCTACTTATAAATTGAAATGATAATGATTATGAATAAAAACCACAACAGAAAAATCATATCACATTGTATGTTACCTTTGTCATAAGAGGATGATAACAGTGGGTCTAACCACCAATAATTATATATCAGAAAAATGACATACTATAGAAGAAAAAAAATATTGATTATATATAATCAAAATTCACATTATTTAATTGGTTTTGTTGACCTTCAAACAATTGACTCTTTAAATTTCTTCTTAAAATTAATTCTGGAACAAAATCTTATACAGAAATTAATACAAAATTATAATCCCTATTTTAAAAAGATCGAAAAGGCTATAATTTCAATAAAATAAAGATTAAAATAATTAAATTTCTACTAATTTACGGATAGCTAGGCCTATGTGATTATACAAACATCTAAATGATTACCAACAAGATGAAGGGTAAAAGCTACACGGTATTAATTTTAGCTGGAGAGAAATTACTTAGGCCTATTAAAATTATTATTATTAAAATACTGCGTAAGCTATAACTGCGTAAGCTATTGAAGTGAGTACTTAAATAAATGACTTTCAATGACAAAGACAATGTTCAATCAGACTGAGAGAGCTTAGCTCAGTCAGCTAATCTAGTGGTAGCCACTGTGTGTGCGCTGAACCGTAGAGATCTGGCTCTCCTTGTGTTTCAGCTAAAAGGCTGAAATACAAGTTACATTAGCGCACCGTCTTTAGGATGAGACATTTAAGCCGTTGGTCCCGTGTGCATCTATGGCCCATGTGCACGTTGAATAACGCAGTACACTCTTCGGAAAAGAGTAGGGGATTGTCTCCCGGTGTACTGTCCAATCACCACAAGAAGGACCCCACTGGAAATAAGTCTTCTAGACTTTCGTGGCTATCCTTGGTGTTTACACTGAACAAATCCAATCCAATCCAATCCAATCGTTCATAAACCGTATGTCAAATACCTTGGTTGTCTCCTTCACAATACTTCATTAACGCAAAGCACAATTAACAAAATTAACTCGAGATTTTACATTTCTTTATCGTAATATATAATGCTTAAACAATCAGACTAGAAAATTCTGTGTAACGCTCTTAACCAAAGTCATCATGACTATCTACTTCATGGTTTGATGGACTTACCAAGGAACTTAAAAATAATTTACAAACAGCACAGAATAAAGCTGTGAGATGTATTTTAGGGAAAGGTAACCGGTGACATGTTGGTGAATAATATGGAACTTCCATTCCATATGTATTCCCTTTTCGTCAAACCAAAGATACTAGAAATACAAGATAGAATTCTCGCATTGTAAAAATGAGGCGGAAGTCGTGCCCAA
>NW_022699939.1:0-848 GCF_011630105.1 Anneissia japonica
TTGACATTGATTGCGCTAGTGCCAATGATTTCTAGGTGCATCTGGCTTGACAAATCAGTAAATACAAATAAAAGATAACAAAATTTAAAAAGTAACTAAAGACGATGAAGCACCTGTTTATTATGTACCAATAGTGAATAAAATGGTGACCACACACCACACTATGCTACAGTTTATATTGGGACGAGATGTGTGTGAGGACATAGTGTAGTCAAACAGCCTTGTATGTTATAGAAATAAGATATAGGCCTATCGCCTTTGCACCTTTCGATACAAGCCATATTAACAGGTTGTATAACATTTGATCCATTTTTGTTTCCAAGATTAGTTATTTATTCAGTTGGTCTATTATTATCAATTCAGCGCCACTTTTGTACGAACGAATTATTACCTGCTAGAGACACTGACCTAGTGGTCTGGTATTTAGAATGTATTCAATTGACGGCATTTAAATGCTGGTGTTCCACTGACCCGGCAGGTAAATGTAGGAAAAATTTGACAAAAAAAAAAAAAAACACGAAAAAACAGATGTATTTATATAAAAGTGTCAGCTAGATTTTCGGAATATTTTTCCTTTCGCGTGTTTTGAGTCTAAAATGTTTCAAACTGAATATTCAGACCCACAGACTCCATGTGCTGTCCTCTGTGAATAGGTAATATTCATTGTCAGTTTTTCAATTAGTGTAAATGTAAATGCAATGGAACGTGACATAGCTCATTGCATCTAAGTAGGGTCTACGTCTGCTACCGGGTGAACCAGTGCCAGCTCAGCTTACTACTCATGTCAGTACACCTGGTTATCTACCATCATCATTATCATCATCACCATTAACATCATCACAGTCAAC
>NW_022699940.1:0-516 GCF_011630105.1 Anneissia japonica
AAAGGTTCATTTGGATCTCTATATGTATTTGATAAAGATTTCTTTTTGATGATCCAAAAATTTAATTGAATAATTGCGTAAACTTACGTTTTCATTCTCTAGCTTTTGCTGGTTTTCAACACAGCTTAATCATGTGTGAATCCATGCACCTTGGGAACGATTTTGTGAAATCTCGCTGTTTGTGAAACGCCATCTATTGACCATTTGGGTTTCCCCGAATGGGATTGTTTGGGGTGTCGTTCATAACTCGTCCATTACTGACCACATGACCACTCACACTCCAATGAATCCTCTTGGAAGGACAGAAAAATTAAAGAATCCATCAAGATAAGAAAACATGCCATGAACAGAGATGACCTGAATGGTCAATTAATGGCGAGATTTCACGATTTCAGTGAGTTTTCACGAAATCGTTCTCAGTGTACATGGACTTACTTATGATTAAGCTGTTTTAAAAACCAGCGAAAGCTAGAGAATAAAAAGGTAAGTTTACGCATTTATTTAATTGAATTTTTG
>NW_022699941.1:0-704 GCF_011630105.1 Anneissia japonica
AACTCTACATAAAATCAATCTAATTAATAATAATAATAATACTAATAATAATAATAATAATAGCAGACCATCATCAGGATATCATACATGTTAGCTTCTTCATTTCGTAACGTTTGGAGGTATGGGGGTATGCGGGTTTTAGGACCTTAGTGGAGTAATGTTCCTACCCTGTGATGTATAGTTGGATTAGGGTTAGGGTATGAAGGTCACTAGGACCTTAGTGGAGTAACATCCCTACCACGTGATGCATAGTTCGTTTAGGTTTGGAGTGTGCGGGTCAGTGGGACCTTAGTGGCTTGAGGTCACTACCCCGGGATGCATAGTTCGTTCAGGGTTGGGGTATGCATGTCATTAGGACCTTAGTGGAGTAACTCCCCTACCCCTTAATGCATAGTTTGATTAGGATTGGGGTATGCAGGTAATTTGGACCTTTGTGGAGTAACGTCCCTACCATGTGATGCATAGTTACCATTGTATCGTTTTACTGCATCGTGTTTCTTTGTGCGAATATTTGCTCTTGATGGCTCTTGTCGCAGATAAAAGGAATTACAATTTAAATTAAGTTAGTGAGTCAACAATTAAAAATTAATACAATTAAGAAAGAACTTACTTTCTTCGATTGCAAGAGCATTTAGTTGCTTAAGTACATCAGAGTATAGGGTGTTACCAGAAAGCTTAAATGCATACGCAAGTAATGCTACAGA
>NW_022699942.1:0-592 GCF_011630105.1 Anneissia japonica
ATATATATATATAATAAAGAATATGGAATAAGTTTACATTGTGAACAGGATTAAAATGTGGGCAACAAGATTATGACAGAAGATTTCCAGTCAAAAAATATACACGATGACAGGTGGACATGGCATTTTGAAGATTATGCCAAAAAATCATAAAATACACTTTAAATCATGAGAAAATTAATCTCTTTCAGCAGTGTGTTTGATGCAGTCCAGAATAGATTACATACTATAACCTTGTACTTACCTTTGGGTTTTACTCATTTATAATTCATGATCCAGCAAATGCAATTTAAAAGGCTTTTCCTTACTAAGGTCAAACTATTTATAATACAGGCATTACAGTCAAAATTATAATCTTTACTAGACATAGTTTTTCCAAAATAAATAAAAATATAACAAAAGCAAGTACATCATAATATTAGATTATAGTTAAGATTAAAAAACAAAAAATAAACCATGAAGAGATTTTTATATTAAAATAATTATGCATAACACCATTTTTGGGTACTGTAGGTGTTCTAGGCCGTCTGTGTGGGTGTGCCCCCTTTTCGAATATCTCTGGATTCACCCCTGGGTACAGTAGGTGTGTCTA
>NW_022699943.1:0-560 GCF_011630105.1 Anneissia japonica
ATGGGGAAAAGTTCCTGGGAAAAATACCGGGGAAAGTGTCCGGGGAAACATATTCGGGGAAGGGGGGGGGGCAACCATCCTGCTTATGGTGGATAAACCTAAGCAAGGTAATCAATTAATTAAAATAAGATCGTTAAACGATACCGTACGCAACGATAACAATATTTCTTGTAATATGAGTGTTTTCAAGTTATTATTGCAAAAACTTCCACAAATTGTTTTCAACAATAGTGAACAATTTAATGATCACAAACACAATGTACATAAATCTTGCTGAAGCTAAACAATTTCAAAATTTGAATATTTTTATCTTTTGTGGGGTCATCCCACTTTTATTAATAATATTTCAATAGCCATCATACTATAGCCTCATTTTTAAAAAATAGCACATTTATAATACACTGCACCGTATAATGCTTCAGTATAAAATAAATCAAATAAATCAGCATATGTCAAACGAGGTTGACCAATCAAGCACTATATTATAGGCCTATTGTAGGCAAAAATAGTTTTCATTATTTTTCTCTATCAAAATGTGTTTAAACTTTCATTTTTCTTGC
>NW_022699944.1:0-559 GCF_011630105.1 Anneissia japonica
AATTCAATGCTATAGGAAGCTAGGCTAGCCTAGGCCCTGGGTCTTGTTTAGGCCTAGGCCAAGGTGGCCTAGTCTAGCCTGAGCAAGATTTATTGCCATTGGTGGTGAGTGACTTGAGACCTGAAGATTTAACAGATGCATTGGTTTAATTGATTTCTGGGCCCTTTGTTAAATATTAGAATGCCGACATTATAACCAGGGAGATGCAAAACATGCTCATCTGTCCCTGTTAGTGTTATAACCAGAGTTGATTTTGCAGCATGGGAGATTTTTTTTTTATTTATTCAACACTAATTTGAGGGGGTAGCTCAAACAGCAATGCTACAGAAATTATGAAATTGCAAATCAACCTTCAAATTTAATTGTCGCTAATAAAAATTTTGAAACAAAATGTTTTCCTGCCTGTGGGCTAGTAAAATAGTCTGTGGGCTAGTAAAATCTCTAGTAAACTAGCCCAGTGGACTAGTTAACAAAAAAAGTTAGGGCAAGCCCTGGTACTGTATTTTATTATAGTACTGTACTTAAAAAACTAGTTTTATTGGCTTGACACTAGCTATCA
>NW_022699945.1:0-524 GCF_011630105.1 Anneissia japonica
AGCAGTAGTCGACTTACCACAACTACCTAAAAGTTCACGCTAGGGCCTAGATGTTCGCATAAACAACACAGACAACTTCTCTGGTGTAAACTGTATACTCTCGCGATAGAAAACAAAATTTCCGCAAAATATTAAACACGTTCGATCCAATACCATTATGTAAAGACCGTGTTTGGTTAGATCACTTTTTTTCATATTTAATAACACGTGCACCTGTTACATTAACACCACAGAGGCCTAACCCTACCGACGATCCCGTAAACAATTGGTCAACTACACCAACAAGGTATGCATTATGGAAGTCGCTTACCGTACCCTCTCGCGATGAAAAACAAAATGTCGGCAAAGTTTTTCCGACGCATGCGCATATCGAAATTTTCTCATAAAAACGACTCAAAAATGGTGGTAGGGGGTACCGGTATATGTTTTATCGCGTACGTCCTACATTTCTCATCTAAAAAAAAAAACAAACAATTCATGCACAACTACATGTCCACCGGTTACTATGAGGAAAACATTATACC
>NW_022699946.1:0-836 GCF_011630105.1 Anneissia japonica
TGGGCAATGGGGCAAGCATATCCTACTGTAATCCATATGGAAGAGCAGCCAAAAAAGCATGTTGTTAGTCATAAGCTTTTAATGAAATTTAAAATACTGTAATAGTTGCTGTGACCTAATTTAAGTATGGATTGAGGTGTGTAAGTACTGCCTTAAGGAAGATTTTAAAAGAACATTAGGGCTTAAACCTGGCTAAAAATCCTAGGAGTGTGTAAAATTCTAAAAGAGTAAATTTTATTACCTATTTTATAAATTCTGGCAATCTTACTGAACACATTCACAGGTTCAAGGTATGTCAGACAGACAGGTGGTTATCAGGTGATTTGATTCAGCTACCTATCACCTTGATCCCAGATACCTCATCATACTTACCACTTTAGGTTCCTTAAACACCTGACTGTCAATCATGTTCCATGCCTTCACTCCTAGTGTTAACATTCTCATCAGAAGCAGCAGGTTTTGGCTCCCCTTAAAAAAAACAAAAAAACACAGCATACAATATTACAGTGTAATGTAATAATTTTGGCAAGAACTTTAGCTATTGCCCTGGTATAGTACAGTAATACATACTTGCATATTTATTTTATTTATTTATTTAGGCACACAACACATGTACCAAGGATTGTCAAAAGTGAATATATCAGTGTCCTACTTGTTGGTGACAATCCCTTTCATAAGAGAAACATACACACTGCATAAAAGTGTTTTGGTGGTTGTGAGAAAAAATCCTGCAACACTGACAAGAATTGAACAGGCCCCTGGGATTGGAAGGCAAGCATCTTAACCACCAAGCTATTCAACTCCACAATGTCAATTATTCCTTTCTTCCCTCCCCT
>NW_022699947.1:0-194 GCF_011630105.1 Anneissia japonica
CCGCCAAGTACCGCGTCGTCCGCCGAATCCGCAACGTCTTTCTTGGTAGCAGCCGACGGACGGTCACCGATTGGAGAGAGAGATTGGGACCGTGAGGAGGAGGAGGAAGAGGAAGAACTGTCCTTCCCGGAATCTTCGTACGAGAGTCTCGACGGCACTTCTCATTCGGAAATGCTGCATCGTATCGACGATGC
>NW_022699947.1:332-637 GCF_011630105.1 Anneissia japonica
CCCGAATGCCGCTCGTTGGCCTTGGAAACCAGAAAACTGGACGTAGAGGAATGGCTCGATTTAGGTAACGAGGTAGAAGAGGAAAGGTCGATGGTCGTCTGCGAATACTGCACCTCCGAATGGGACGGATTCTCCCAGTGCGATTGCAATTTTGGATTTTGAATTTGTCGAAAGTAAAAAGAAAAAACATGAAATCATTTACGTTAACTCGTTATTCTTGCGTGATTTATTTTTTGTATCTTTTTTTTAAATATCAATCTCCTACATTCGATAAAGAGATTGGAACGTGCGTCACCCGAAAGAAA
>NW_022699948.1:0-700 GCF_011630105.1 Anneissia japonica
TTCAGTAATGCAGTACTGCGTTCCAAAATGGACCAGTTATAAAGTACAGTAAACTAAAAAGTAATGAAAATTAAAGTAAAGTAAAGAAAGGAATTAAGTTGATGATGCTTCTCAAGCCCGTAGCCAGGGGTTTTTGTAGGGTTCGAACGAACCCCCTTTTCATGAAGTGCCCTTTCAACAAAGGCTGGCTAGCCTACACCTTGGGCCTAGCCTAGAGCCTATTAAAAAAAAAACGTCCTACTTTAATACCCAATTGTTAGGCCTACCTAGTAATATAAAAAAATAAATGAAAATAGGGCATTTTGTTACAACATATTATTTAATCAGTACAACCATGTAGGGCTAACCGCCCAAAATAGGAACAGGGCAGGTGAGCAGCAGCAGAGCGTATCGCCGACCTTCCCAATACGATCGTCAGCCACCATATATTATATTACTATGGATGCAATATTTTATTGTGCAGTATGATCATTTAGGCACCAAAACCTTGACTCAGAAATACCGTGATGGTGTCCGGCGGGGGATAGTTTCACACTTGTATATAATAATAATACATTACAACCAACCATACAAACCATACTAGTAAATCATTATATTATATTATATTACTGTGGATGCAATATTTTATTGTGCAGTATTTATTTATTTATTTATTTATTCTGCCTTTAACGTGATAACACTTTCAGTGACGCAGCACTGA
>NW_022699949.1:0-538 GCF_011630105.1 Anneissia japonica
ATCTAAATGCCAGCCATTTAATGCATTACCTATGATAAGGTAGAAATTACGTGATACGATTAATAGTCCAGTCCGAAATGTAGCAATATCAGAGGTTGCATTTTTTTTGCTATATTTTTTAAAAATTGGATATGATGTAGAGTAGACATTGATAAATCAAAAAAAGTATGTGCAACATTTTTTTTTTCATACGTAAGGGGGGTTGCCAGCAGTTTCAAAATGGCCGCCATTTTTTCCTAAAATTGTCACTAATATTGTAAGTTTATGTTATTAAAATGCAGCATTCAATTGGAAATTCACTCATAACAATGACAACAACAGTTAATTAAATATTGTACACATTCTTGAGCTATTAAAATTTAAAATGGCTGCCATTTTCCATTATTTTAGCTTTTTAGCATACATATTAATATAATAATAACTGATCTGTACTGTAAAACAAAAACGTGTGATAGAGCTAGTTATATGCAATTGCCATATGCTGTTAATGGTTATTACCATAATATATATGATATATATATATATATATATATATATA
>NW_022699950.1:0-942 GCF_011630105.1 Anneissia japonica
ACTGAATACAAAAGAGACAAAACATAACAATCACACATGAAAAAAAGGTAAACTATATATATATATACAACTATATCGTATAAATACTTATATATATATATATACATATATATACATATACATATACATATATATATATATATATATTTATATATATATATATATTTATACAACTGGCTTATTATGAAATAACTTTACATGCTTGCTTCAAAAATCTTAATGCCCAATTACCGGTATGTGTTCTTCGGGTATTCATGGTGACATGGTTTTGGCAAGGGCGCAGATGTGTTTTAAAACCTCAGTGCCACGATGGTTGGGCCTGAAGAAAATTTTAGGAAATACTATGCCTACCTCTAGATGGCCGGAAATTCATTATTATATCACATCACCATAGTCAAAATGAAGCACCAACAAATTTCTCTTGATCTATTTAAATTTCCTTTCTTACTTGTTTATGTATTGAGGGTCCCTAATGATGGACTACCCTCGTAACATATTGTTGAAATGAATAAATAAATAAATAAATAAAATCTTCCTTACGATTTTCAGAAACCATAGAAATAAAATTAATGTGTGATGTACCATATAAAAATATAACTTAAAAACATTGTCTTTGATGTACTTACTCTAATAACTTCCAAGCTGTGAGGCCGTATAATAGGCAAATGGGACAAACCCATAAAAAAAAAAAAATCAAATGGCCACATAATGCAAAACAATTAAAAATTTTAAGCGGAACAGAGAGAAAATCTGATCAGAATAACAAAATAAAGTAAATTTTCACAGGAAAAATTCCAATATTTGCAGACGGATCCATTTCGGCCTTACAGGCCTCATCAGTGTAGCGAGGGTACAGGCCCACACGAAACGTACACTAGCTTAGCATAGCTCATGCCAGGTCCACTTTCAACACCACTAATGATCACAAAGCCAAACCAAGGC
>NW_022699951.1:0-514 GCF_011630105.1 Anneissia japonica
ATGTTTGCTTCAAAGCCCATGCATGTCCATACGTATGCCCAGAACGATCTATCTGGGATTTTCCACATGCTAAAACTATCATTCCCACGCTAAGACAAAACGCTAAAACGATATTTCTTCGGCGATTTCGTTATTTAAAATATGGTTATTATACTACTTAAAATAACACATGTACCGTATTCCGAAAATCCAAAACTCTCCTAAATTCCGAACATAATATTCAGTATAAACACAAAAATCAACTTCTTAAACGAGACGATTAGTTAAACCCTGAACAAAACAACAAGCATAGGTCTACCAGATGCAGTGAAAAAGAACTGGAGATTATAATAAATTGATTAAAATGACACGACCGTATGTTAAACAAAAAGTTAAACCTTCCACTAGGGTGATTCTTTTCAGTATCCTGGCGTTTTAAAAACTTAAGTGCTATTTCCGAGCATCTAGATGTGTAAATTTTACAAAATTTTCTAACCCCAGCCCTAAACATGGTGGGGCTGAGGTTATTGGAGAC
>NW_022699952.1:0-1545 GCF_011630105.1 Anneissia japonica
AAGTAAACAGCCAGAAATAGAACCAGAGCTTTCGGACAACACTAGTCCTTCCTCAGTGGCGAGAGTATATATATATATATATTTAAAATAAAGCTGATGACCGCTGTCGTGGTGAAAGCGAGATAACTTGCACATTGAAAGGTAGCTTTTATTCATTGTGTAATCAAAAAGGCAAGTAACAAAACCCATGCAGCTATATATTTATATACGATGATCCTGGAATGTAACTCTATCAGCAGTTGTATTTTTAAATTTAGTAACACTATTTATAGAAAACGTAAAATTCAATAACCTACAGTCACTCTCGTCAGAGCCGTCGTGACAATCCTGAAAACCGTCGCATACCAGCGATTCCGCCACACACTGACGACCAGAAGCACACATAAACTGCCACGGGAAGCACTCGTTCATACCCTCTTTAAAGAAAAAGGAAATGTCATATTGAGTAATGCAGCATACGGTAGGCCTACCTTTCCAGGTGGTTCTTATATATTTTAATCTAACTTACACCTAACCTTACAAACGAACCACAAATTGTATAAACATGACAGTAACACAAAATACTGATAATGCTTCATATCCTACATTATACCGAATAATTAGAATATCTGTAAAATAATCATAAAATTTTTTCTCAGTTTAGCGCCCCCTATAGATTTAGAAAGTAAAAGTAAATAATGATAATGATAATGATGATGATTATGATGATGATGATAATGATAATGATAATGATAATGATAATGATAATGATAATGATAATAATAATAATAATAATAACAATAACAATAACAACAACGACATGGAGGAATTAGTCTAAACTAATTCCTCCATGATAATAATAATAACTAACCTCTCTCCACAGGTTGGCAGGTGTATCCGTCATCCGCTCGTTTGTACCCTTCATTGCAGTAACATATGAATGAAGTGTTTGTGTTAACACAAACACCACCGGTGCATATATCTGGATTTTTTCTACACTCATTCATATCTGAATAAGTAGAATAACAAAAGTTCTTTTTTTTTTTTTAAAGATGCAAAGTAATGTGATATAGGCCTAAGAAGGCGTTGTCATGCATAGAAAGAACGTCAAATTCTAATTTTGTAGCACTAATTTGATTATTATAAAAGTTCTTAAGCATACGTTCACTTACCATCACATATTTCAAGTTTTCTGTTGTACCTAAGTCCTTCAGGGCACCTACACTGGCAGCTGGTTCCATCAAGTACCGCACCTCCCCTACATAGTTTACCACTGCACCCTAAAATCATACAGGATACAGATAATTGTATGATTAACATATCAACAAACATAACCATGTGGGTTTTGACAAACCAAATTAGTATATGGGGATGGTGTTAGTAGATTAAGCCCAGTTCACTGCTAAAGGCGTGTTACAGTATTCTACATAATATATAGAATATCATATATACATTAACGTCACACAGGGCTGATCCAAGTCATGTTTGAGTCTGTCGTGTGTTTCATTCTTGAAATCCTGAGCCGCACTGATGAGATCTAACAAGATCGAAATGGTACTGTCTGCA
>NW_022699953.1:0-515 GCF_011630105.1 Anneissia japonica
CTTAGAACTATAGGCGGCGCAGTGTGTTCTACGCTCGACCATCGATGTCACACATCAGTCTGGTTTGTACAGTAAAATAACAAAATACTAGTCTTGACAATAATGATAATGTAACTTCCATTTAGGTTCATTTCATTTAATATGAGCCGTTGATTCAAGCTTACTGTATCTATCTACAGTATTGTTGACATCGGCTAGGATATACCCAAATTCTAATTTGTTTCAGCGGCAAGCCGAGCCAGGCTGGTGGTGGCTAGGCTAGCTAGGGCCTAGGTAGGCCTGGACCCTAGGCCTAGGTGGTCAGGTGACCACCAGACCTGGTCATATAAAGGCTTTCTTTGTAGAGGGTCTAGATCTGTCTGGGCATAATAATAATAGCTAGAGTAGGCTAGGCCCAGGAAACTAGACAAGGCGTCTGTCTGACTGGATTGCATCTCTGCGCAAGCAGGCTTCCATAAAAAGTAAACCAAGCAAAGAAAGCCCAGGCCTCCAAGTAATAAAAAAAAAAAGGTATT
>NW_022699954.1:0-910 GCF_011630105.1 Anneissia japonica
GTGAGCTGGATATTTTTAGTTTCACTCTTTTTTCTTTCTATGCATGATGCTTAAATTGTTCACTGCTAGATTGTGTAATGTAAATGTAACTAAAAAATGAACGGCCAAATAGGTACATGTACAGTAGGTGTTTGGTTACATATTACAAACTGTTAGTGTTATGTAATGAAACAGCTTGAATACCCTTACATTTGGAATTTGGCAATAAAAGTGAAATGAATGAAAATGGGCCACTTCAATCTGCGATGCACCCCCTCCCCACCAACTGACCTGATATATGTTTTTTTGATGAAGATGTGCCTTTCATATCAGGCTTGAAATAATGTTTGTTTATGACAATTTACTATCCAGCTAGGTGTATACAGTCAGAAAAACTGGTTTAAGTACTGTTAAATTATGTCTAGAAATACTTTCAAAAATTACAGGTGGCCCATTCTTTTTTTTTTAGACACATCTCAGCTCATTCACTATTTCCATGAAAATATGAAGAAATTGCAATATTTCAGTTATACTCATTTAATAATGTTTATTACTTTGTGTTAAAATTGTACTTGCATCTAATCTAGCTGCTTGGCTAGGCATTCCATGAATTTCTCAACTTCAAGGGATTTTCGCTTTAAAAATGGCTACAAAATCCATAGTTTTAAGGAGGTCTTAGATTTACAGCCAGTGGCCTATTAATGAATGTAGGTATGTATGGCAATTATGCTAAGAATTAAAATGACGTGTGATTGTGAGGGTAGGGTGATTATGGTAGGATTAAGTGGTAAATACAACAAACCTCCCAAAACACACTGTAGAAAATATAACAATTCAATTGTGATTGATTGACTTGGTATATCAACAAGAAAATTAAATACATTCATAACTATTTTTTGGTTAAAATTTAGATTTTGTTATGAAAAAATAC
>NW_022699955.1:0-587 GCF_011630105.1 Anneissia japonica
TGCTTAGACACTAAATTGCTAAATTGTTCATTTTTTTTAATGGAGATGGGAAAGGAAAATTATATTCATATTGTAAGTTTGAGAGTGTAGATTTTCCGCTATTTAGAGGTGCCATTCACAAATTTTCTTACCTCAGCCCCAAACATCGTGGGGCTAAAGTGGTATAGATCCTCCATCTGCTTAAGTAAGCAGTGGCAAATGCAAGGGGACCCAGCCGGGAGACACCCGCTTCCCACCCTAAATTGTTTTAAAAATTGGATATATAAAGATAATTATATTTTAAATTTTATGTCAAGTACAATTTCCGGCCATCTAGAGGTGCCAAATTCACAAATCTTACCTCACCCCCAACCATAGTGGGGCTCAGGTAGTATACTTTATCTGTGAAAGTACCCTCCCTGGGCCCTTTTATTTCGAATTCCTGAATCCGCCACTGGAAATACAACAAATATGAAGTCATATTACCGTAGATTGATGCCTATAAATTAACTTATAAAATTCACCAAACTTCGTAAAATACTATAGCTTCCAGGGGGCTTTGCCCCTGGACCCCCGCCACGGCCCTTTGGCCCCTGGCCCCAGCCTGG
>NW_022699956.1:0-1085 GCF_011630105.1 Anneissia japonica
TACATTTAACCACGCTCCACTATTATGTATTTAACTCACTCAAATATTTGTCGAGTCATTGAACTGTAAATATTGTGAACTCCTATTAAATCCCGTTCAATTTAATTTTAATATGGCTGATAATGAAATGTTATGAGAATAAAAATTTCTGTTAAAAGAAAAGCTTGAGTGGGGTCACAAATTTGTGATCATCTAAAGAGTAAAGAAACGCAAGAGGTGTAGGTGATTAAAGGGTAAGGAAAGGAGAGATATGACTATAAAGGGAGGTGTAGGCCTATGTGTACTTTGTCATCGTACAACGGTCAATTCGTTGGTAGGCCCTGGTCGTCATACGATCCCCAACATCATGTATTTATTTAATATTGTACAAATATTTATCACGATATGATACGCGAGGTCTTTGATTTCGTGCTTTGGTAACTTGTGTTCCATTACCTCTTTCGTTTTCAAACCGTACGGATACACCCCTCTTATCACACTACACCTAAATTATGTCTGAATACACTCTGGTATACTTTAACTCTCGTGGACGAGCAGAGACGGCACGTTTGCTGTTTGCAACCGCCGGTATCAAATATGAAGATAAGAGAGTTACAAAAGAAGAATGGGCTGCAATGAAATCAGGTAAGAAACTGAAATACTACTGTAGTAGCCAGTTGTTGTCTATCGTTTCTTCAACGTCTAATAGATAAAATCGTGTGTACACAGTGTGGCTTACTGTGGCTTAGCCTACCTAAATATTGAACAGCTGTTGTTATAAAATGGAAAGTTTCATATGTATAACATATTTAGATGGTCAGAAATGGCACCCTCAAACTTCAATTAGAAAGCAATTTTCGTTTCTGTAATTTTTTTTCTTGAATCCACCTCTGCATCCGTTAGAAAATGCAGGCAACCGGACCCCTCCCTCTCAATGTCACATTGAAAAAAGCACTAATGATTGCCGACTTGGGATCGACTACATAAAAAAATGAGATAAAGCAAGTTGTGTACGGTAGCGCATGTCATTCGGACCTAGACCTAATTCTGAAGAGTATTCTAATTTCTTGTGATTAGTTCCTATATCTTCATCCACAGCCACTGAG
>NW_022699957.1:0-303 GCF_011630105.1 Anneissia japonica
GAGTCAATCCGAGATGGCCCGAGTGAATTTTCATGCAAATGTTTCGTACGGAAAAAAAAATCGCGCCCAGGCCCTAATTCGAAAAAAAAGAAATCGAGTATGGGACGCCAATTAATTAGGTATTGCGCGCACTAAGTGCAATAAAGAGTGAGTAACCTAAAATTAGGGCCTGGAACCCAGGCTACATTTCGTCATGTTCATTTTTTTGGTCAACTATGCCTCAGGCCCGTAGCCAGCATGCTTCAAGGGGGGGTTCTGGGCGTGGGGTCCAGGGGCCCGCCAAAGGGCCCCAGGTGGGGTCAA
>NW_022699957.1:351-580 GCF_011630105.1 Anneissia japonica
CGAAGCAAGAGCATTTATAAGATTTTAAAAGCATGTACATGTCAATTAAATGCATGTTCATGTATATTTAAATACTTCTTACACAATTTTAAAAATAAGATAAAAAGACTACTTTTTCCAATACAGGATTTAGAACGTAAATTTTTATTGTGAAACAAACTTCTTTTTTTTTTTTTATTAAAAAGCAATGCTTAACATTTTAATGCTACTATGTAATGTTATCTCTAAA
>NW_022699958.1:0-515 GCF_011630105.1 Anneissia japonica
TTGACAGTTATTTTAAGAAACGATTGGTATTACGTTTAATTTGTTGTTTAAACCAGGGAGATGATAAATATAGCATCTCCGTTTACACACACTCCAAGGTTTTGCAGAGCAATGTAGGCCTAAATCTACCGTTTGTGTGTCATTTTAAAACGACACAAACCATGCATAAACCAAGAACACGAGCATATTACATTCGTACAATTTAACAACTTGTATTGAGATTTTATTTTTTATTTTTTTTTATATTAGAATAGTGCACTTTCAGTATTTTTTTTTCTGCATCGAAAAATACATATCAAAATATTTAATTCAATAATAAATTTCAATTAATTCATTTTACTTTGAATGACTGGAAATAAACTGCTTTAAATAGGCATCATAATACCAAGTTGCCAGTACTGCAAGTTGCCTGTAACAGTGAATCTGTGAGAAACGTTCTCACAAGTAGGTTGTTCCCACGATGCACGTGATCACTACTGATGCTGCTGCTAGAAATCGCCGAGAATTATTATATG
>NW_022699959.1:0-4670 GCF_011630105.1 Anneissia japonica
TAAAACCCCGGAGCTCAAAGGGGCTATGCGGCCTCCTATACCCCGCCGGCTGCGATTTTTTTTTTCCGTACGACACATTTGCATGAAACGTCACACGGGCCATCTCGGATTGACTCGACTCGAGTTTGATACGAGGACACAAGAGCAGACATTTCGCAATGTCGTGACGCTCGAGTTTTACTTTTATTGCTCTTTCTATGTTTACCTACGGTAGGCCTGAATCTTACGGATTTATGGGATGTACGTGTGTAACTAACTGTGACCTTCTTGTATGTTATTAAATGTCAGTATAATATCTGCAACAACAACAGCTAGTATCCCCCTTTATAAAGTGTAGATAGGTACACCAAAGGCTGACAGAACGAATTCAGATAAACTACAGGCCTAAAGCAGGCTGAGTTAAGTCCTACCATAGGCCCTCCCTAAACTAGGCCTAGGGTCCTAGGCTAGACACCAACAGTCACGCTTCACATGACGTTGATTGAAAATTTTGAAAAAAGGGGGAAAAATTGAAGCATGAAATAAAAAATAGAGTGCAAAGAGAAATATTATTAAATAATAATAAATAAAATATACCATTCCGGCGTTATTGAACTTGGCCAAACTATCCTTGTAACGTAATTAATGTTAAATAATAATAATAATAATAATAATAATAATTAATAATAATTATTATTATTATTATTATTATTATTTAACATTAAAAATAATAATAATAATATTATTATTATTTTTATTATTATTTTTTTTATTTTTTCAGCATTATTACCTTGGCCCAAGCCTTGTAATCAAGAACCTATTTACTAGGCCTATAATTGATAACTAGCCTAATGGAATATCTTTTGTGCTATTTCCCCTTAACGTCGTTTTTTTTTTTTTTAATGTTCTCTAACTTCTCCATTGTCTAAGTTCCTAAGGTAGGTTTTAGTAACATAATAATGAACAATAATAATGAATAATAATAAATAATAATCAATTCGACATTAATTAACTTGGTCTAGCCTTAATCAAGAACCTGCAGATACTATTTACCATAACTAGGCTTAGGCCTCATTTATACATTCATTGGTGCTCTGCCATGTCTTTGGCATCCAGTATGTTAGAGCTGCCTATTCTCAGCTCTTTTAATTTGAAAATAACTGTCACCCTGTTTCATTTGAAACGCGCTATTCCTTCCTCTTTGCCCCTGAAAGCGTATATTTTTAGTAGTTAGTAGGCCTAGGTAATGCAAAACCAAAATCTAACTAAAAAAAAATAAAAAATTGTCACAGTATGTAACTCAAGTTCAAATAAAACTTTCCATTACTCGTGCAGCTCAATCAAATATTATGTCATTTTAAACGACCCATTAGTATTAGCATGGTAACATCAATGTATTTTTTAAAAATCAGACAGCACGTTCTCTCAGAAGTTGTTTTCCATTTTGTAGTCGTTTATCTGTTGATGACCTTTTGACCTCCTGAATTCTGCAATATGAGATTTTCGGCCCAAGTCGATTCAGTCGAAACGGCCCGAGTGGAGTTTCATGTAAATGTTTCGTACGGAAAAAAAAATCGCACACCAGCCTTTTTTAATTAACTCAAATTCATAAATAAACCCCAGAATGCATATGGAATTTTTTTAAGTTTGTCTCCCTGTCTCTTATACACATCTAGATGTGTATAAGAGACAGCTCCTATACACCATGTATAGACTTTAGAAACACTTTATTGGAGAAAACGAATATTTCGACCTATCCTCAGGTCTTTATCAAGGTACATCATACATACACACACACACACACACATATATATATATATATATATATATATATATATATAATATACATATATATATATAAACATGACATATTTCCTAATGTGTTTGGATATAATACAAATACATACAAAAGTAAAAATATTTTGTAATTTCAAAAAAATCACAGTAAAAAGCTGCATGATGTAATTATAATGCGCCTTCTGAAAATGTCTTCATTTAGAGGACCACAGTGAAATACTTCTATGCAACAGATTCTATTCACCCACCACTGACTGTCTACATAAATCATAAACCGCTACATATAATATATCTTCATAATTACAGTACTAAATATTTCACAAAGTTACGTATATATAACAACCACTACAACAACCATATTTCCTTTAATATCACTGTAAACTGTTAAGTGAACATAACAAAAAAGGTCTATGATGATGCATACAACTACTATAACTTTAAACGTTTTTTTATGCTCAATACACGTAGGCCTAACAACATCCCACACAACCTCCACCCACCGACAACACTTAAACAGTGCCAGCTATTGTCAAGTGGGCTACTGCATCATTGATGCTCTCGTTATCTTTTTCTGGCAATATTTCAAAATGCTACGAGTGCCAAACGGTTGTGCCGATTTCACCCAAACCTGGTCAGTATAATCGGTGACACCTCTCATACATGGGGTGTTCACTGCTTTGGGGTCAAAGGTCATGTAGGGGTCATTAGGGTTAAAACTTTCAAAAAATGAGGAAAAGGCTTCTGTCACAAATAACATAGCACAGTCTTGTCCTGGGCACATATGTATTGGCATAAGGTAGGGTTTTTATGGTGTTCAGCGATTTACGGTCAAATGTCATTAAAGGGTTATTCTTTTGTTCTCTCTAGTAACATTTCAAAATGCTACTAATGGCAAACGATTAGACCAAATTCAATCAAATTTCGTCATTAAGAACCAGCGACACCTACAGCTTAGTCTGGGATCAGGTGTCACATAGGGGTCATCAGGGTTAAATTTTCAAAATAGCCCAATTTAACTCAAATTTACCAGATGATCCTTAGGACCTTCTAAACACGAAAAAATACTCTTCACCCCATATGTCAAAGTTCATAGGTCAAAGGTTCAAAATGTTACTAATGGCAAACGATTGAACCGAATTCAATCAAATTTGATCATTAAGAACCAGTGACACCTCTTACACCCCAGTCTGGGATAAGGGTTTAACATAGCCAAATTGACCTCGAATTTACAGGAATGATCCTTAGGACCTTCTAAACATGAAAAAAATACTCTTTGCCTGCAGGTCAAAAGTCACAAGGGTAATTTTGGTCAAAATTATCAAATATTGCTAGTGACTAACGATTGGACCAATTGCATTAGGCAGACTCCTACCAAACATGGGGTGCTCACAGCTTGAGGTCAAAGGTCACAGTGGTGACCTTAGGGTCAAATCCTGAAAATTGACTGGGTTCATGTTCTATTGAACATAGTATCTCTAGTTTGACCTTATTTACAGTAACATTTGTATGTGCTTTGTTAAATTATACCAAATTGAGTATATTAATTTAAAATGAAATATTATATAGCAGAATACAGTAAATGCGTCAATGTCCATTTTCCCTATCTTCAAAGACAATTGTACACAATGTGCCATAGTTACCAACCTGAGTGATTTGAAATGCGTAAGTGACCAGTTGGCTGGGGGGTCCAAGCGGCAGGGACCCCCGCCGCTCTGACGATCTGAGCATTTAAGCAATTTAAAACGATTTCAGGGAGTTTTGTAGATAGTACGGGTACATAAGCAAAAATATTATTAATAAAGCCACGTACAATTTGAGTTTCAATGTAGGCCTATGTTTAATTTGAGCACCCGAACTACAGTATGTAAACATTTTATATTTTTAATAAAACCAATTTCTTCTAATTTTAAATACATTTTCACCTAAATTTGTGATAATGCATTATCACGCATAGACTTGTGTTCAGTGCATGACAATTTAGGATCACGCATGTGTTTCTGCAAAATGCTTGTTTCATCCAAAATCACTTAGAAATGCGGGACCGTCCCGCACGATGCGAGACGGTTGGTAACTATGATGTGCAACCTCTAGCACTAAACATGGTCTCTACCAAATGCCCCACCCTTCCCCTATTTATTATTTTGAACCAAAGACACAAAACAATGAGCCGCCAACAAACTGCTCACTAATTTTAAAGATGAATATTCATAATTTTTCTTAGATATGAATATCACTGGGCTGATGGACAAACAGTTAAGAAACCAATCAAGTGTTCAGCACCAAGATACATTGATTTTCTTATGAGTTGGGTACAAGACCAGGTTGATGACGAAGCACTGTTCCCATCAAAAATAGGTAAATATTTTGTTTAATTATTTTGATAAAAGTCTCACCCAACAAGTAATCATCCATAGAGATAATGGCCATAATCATCATGATTGTAAAGATGCTGGTTTGCTGTATGTAGCACATATTACATAGGTCTCTACTCCCTCGTACTAACTCATTCCTGTAACTTGCTACTTCCAAAGGGTTTCATGTTAGGTACAGCCCATAGCCCAAATTTCTCCTGCTACTCAAATTCATAAATAAACCCCTGAATGCATATGGAATTTTTCTAAGTTTGTCTACTTTGTTCGTTATAGGCCTTATATATATATATATATATACCCTCACTCACTCACCACTGAGGAAGGACTAGTGTTGTCCGAAAGCTCTGGTTCTATTTCTGGCTGTTTACTTACATTTACTTTTTAGCTGTTGCTTATCATTTTTGTATCTCTACTGAGATCCAGCCATTGTTTCCCACAGCATTGTTGTTTTCCGGTATTGCCTTTTAATCTATATATCATTTTCTACTGTTTGTATCATTTTGATCCAACTCTGCTGTAATT
>NW_022699960.1:0-938 GCF_011630105.1 Anneissia japonica
ATATTTACAGTATGTGTGTATGTATTTATGTATGTATATGGTTATGTGTGTATGTATGTATGTATATATGTATGTGTATGTGTATATATATATATATATGTGTGTTTATGTGTGTATGTATGTATATATATGTGTATGTATATATATATATATATATATATGTGTGTGTGTGTTTATGTGTGTATATATATGGTGTGTATATGTATATATATATATATATATGTATATATACTGCTTATTATTATTATTATTCTGAATTTTTATTTATTTATTTATTTTTAAAAATTTTTTATTTACTTATTTATTTATTATTTTTTTAAAAAATGGAACGAAAGATTAATGGGTAATGTGGGTTTCTGTGTCTGTTTCGGTAAATTACGTTAACTTCTGATAAACATGGATATGCAACTGAAGTTTAACGTTACATGCAGAAGCGCAGCGGAACGATATTTATATGTAGGCCTAGTATGTACTGTTTCTTACTTGTACAGTTTTTATTTACACAGTCAATGTATGGAATATTTCCGTATTAGTAAACGGAATATTTATAAATGTATCTGCTTGCTATAGATTATGTTATGGTACGTTATTCCTTTTGTTTGAGAAATTGAATAATTATTGTGAGAAAAACTTAGCAAGAAATAATACGAAGCTTTCGATATGTGCGACGACGCGACGATGGAATGAAATCACTCATGCGTGACGTCATTTGGCCAAATCAAATTGCGTTCCAGAATCTACTCGACGAGGTGACCTTAACGTTCTCACATGCGCAGATGACTTTTAGTGNCTTTTAGTGACGTCATTACGTTCTACGTCCTACTAAACTAATTCCTCCATGGTCCTACCGTCGTCGTGCAATCGAAAGCCCCCTACTAAACCATTACACGTGTCCAAAGTACTCATAATTTTGTATAATAACAGCGCAGCAAACTTGA
>NW_022699961.1:0-613 GCF_011630105.1 Anneissia japonica
CGACGACTGTCGGCAACTGTCGCTGATAGGGTGAGCGATTTTATGGAAACCAAGCTAAGGGAAACCAGGCTTTAGGTAGGCCTAGGTAAAATTACGATCGAAAAACGTGGTGTCGCATACAATTTTTTTAGATTTTTTAAATCATGTTCATCTTATGTTAGGAACGTACATGCGATGTACTACTAAAATACGCCTGATACAAACATCGTCTAAAAATCTTCTCAAAATTGGTCGTTTATAGCCTACGCAGATCGTCTTTTACGCGATCAAAATGGTTCATATCTCAAGTCAAAAGTACTTTATCAGAAAGACGGAAAATAGTGGCCCTGTGTCAAGGATTGCATTATCGACGCTTTAGTCTTTTTGTCGAGAAATAAACCATTACACTAACGGGCCTAAGTACGATACCGGTATTAAATTTGATGATTTTTATTTTTGATGGACACAAATGTACACTTTTAAATTTTAATTCCCAAAAAGGTATTCGGAATTTAAAGATGGTAGGATAACTTTCTTCGGTGTTAACAAAACTCCCTGAAAATACAATATCGTGAGTAGAATCGTTTTATGTTCCAATAATTATTGTACGGTATTTATTCCTTTTCAAATATAT
>NW_022699962.1:0-997 GCF_011630105.1 Anneissia japonica
TTTACATTTTGTAGCATATTACCAAACATTAACTAATTTAACACTTTCAGAAAATTGTGATGACTTAGTTTCCCCGTTGAATGGGTTTATTATTGGTGATGTTACCCATGGTGAGGCCGTGAACTATGACTGCTATTCTGGTTACACACTTGTAGGACCTTCTTTCAGAACTTGTACTGATGGTTCATGGGACAGCTTGGCTCCAACTTGTCATGGTAAGTAAAAGTAAAACAATAAGCACCTTAAGTTCATTATTGTAAGTAAATTGTGAAGTCATCATTTGACATATATTATTTTTATAGAAGACAATTTTGTACTAAAATTAAATAGTAGTCTGCATCAAGGGTACCCCTTAACGCCATACCTAAAATATAATCTGCGTAGAAACCAGTCAATTTAGTAGGTCAATCAGACATTTTAAAAAGTATTTTGACTATCGAGTATAATAATGTTTGACAGTTTGCAGATGACACCGTTTTTTTCCTTTTAGACCCAAATTCAAGTATATTTTGGACTAGGAATAATTTATGAAAAAAAATAACATCGTGAAAATAGGATCTTTAATGAAACTCAAATTATAATCCAAGAAACGTATTTTATGGACCAATGGTCTATTAAAAATACTTACGATTAAGTATGATAACACTACTGATATTTCAAACTCAATATTTAAGTTAAAGCTAAAGATGCTGAACATCTATAATATATATATATATTAAACTAATTCCCTGGTGTAAGTTTACCTATCTCTTTTGAAACCACTGGCAGGAATGTGCACATATCTCATACAATGAGGTTTATGTACGTCACGACCACATTCGCTACTTTTCAAGGCTGGTTATTAGATAACAACAAAAAAACCCAGCGAAAAATCACAGAAAATTCAGTACTTATTTACATCACATCACATAAATAAATCCCCTGTGTTAATCTGTACCGCAGTGCTCAGATATAAAGAATATTGCATCAGGCCACAAAATAAACATACTATATTTAT
>NW_022699963.1:0-564 GCF_011630105.1 Anneissia japonica
ATAAATGTATACATACACACATATGCACATATATACATATATTATATATATTTATGTGTATATATATTACTGTACCACCAGATTATTACATTATTTATCTTGTATTTAACATCCTAAGATTGGGCTACTTGATACCTAGTTTTGCTTATTTCACTCTATTTTATAACTTTGTAATTTTTATTTATTTATTTATTTATTTATTTATTTATTATTATTTTATTTTTATTTATCACTTATAGTTCTGTGATTGGACTAACTATACAGTTCAATTTTTTTCTGTGTATTTCATTTATTTTGTATGGGCCACTATGTTTAGCTCTCTACTTTCATTATTTACTCTCATAGACATCAACAGTGCCATGTATAAATTATTTGTTATTTTAGATATACACCCTTTATTATTATGTTAATGTGACAAGATGATCTGTCTAAGCTATTTGATTATGTCTTCACTTACACGCTGAAGAAGGTTGTAGGAACAACAGAAATATGCTTGGAACTTATAATAAATAGTTTTGTGTTCCTTAAGTCTACCTTCGATGTCTGTATTTTCATTTACCATCG
>NW_022699964.1:0-710 GCF_011630105.1 Anneissia japonica
CGGCAGGGGAAACTTTAGGGGGGGGGGGAGGTTAAAAAAAAAGAAAAAAAGAAAAGAGAAAGAAAAAGAAAAAAGTGATAGCCCAGAATGCCTCAAATTATTTTCGGGCCCAGAATGCCTCAAATTATTTTCGGGCGTCTAGAACACAAAAATTTCGCAGGGGCATGCCCCTGGACCCCCTAGGACAGTGTTGTCTCAATCAGCCCAACATTTTCGGGGACCCCCCCCCTTTTGAACATCTCTGGATCTGCCCCTGACCGGTCACCCTAGGCACCAGTCCAAAAAGGCACGGTATAAATTTCTATAATATTTTTTATTGATATAAGTGACAAATGCCAGACCTGTTTGGTCAAAACTTTAAGTACTTAACCAACGTAAAACTTGACAAATCTTGCCCAATGTCAATGTCAGACTCGTGACCAGTTACCCTAAGCACCAGTCAAAAAAGGCATGGTATAAATCCCTACAATATTTTTTATTAATATAAGCTACAAAATCCGGACCTTTTTGGTCAGCACTTTAAGTAGTTAACCAACGTAAAACTTAACAAATCTTACCCAATGGTCTGGTGTTACATGCTTGTGAAATAAATGAGTGTCTTCTTCGTTTGTTGTAAGTATACTCTTAGTTGTTTCCTTCACCAATTCCTCAATTAGCTGAATAGCAAAGTAAAACAAAGGTAACCTAGCAATTTTTACTGATGAAGTACT
>NW_022699965.1:0-743 GCF_011630105.1 Anneissia japonica
CACATACACAACTCTGCATTGCTGCGCCATCTTGTCAGCACTCTAGTTGTTTAATAGCTCTATGATTATGTTCATTTTAATGAGTACAATATACTGCAATAGATGCTACCATTTATATTTCACAGTATTGACGGTTTTAAATCCAGCACCAGCTGTTGAAAATCTAGATGAAGAATTTTTTAGAAACTGTGATATTTTCTGCCCAAATGAAACAGAGGTAAGTTGTAGCTTGGTGGATCCCAGGAATAGTATAGCAAATGGTATTTTCAGTAAGTCAGTAGCATAGGCTCTAGTTCCACTAAAAGTCTATTCCAGCCTCATCATTTATTATAAGGAAATTATTAAATTACTTAAGTTGTATGCTTACTTTAGGCAGAATTGTTGACAAGTCTACCTGTAACTAATGTTGAAGAAGCTAAAAGGGCTTCGCTTGTACTCTTGGATAAAGGCTGTTCAAAAGTTATCATAACCCTCGGAGTTCAAGGGTCAGTATTGACTTTGAGGGATACAAGAACTCCAGTACATATTCCTGTAAAGCAAGTAAAGGCGTTGGATTCCACGGTAAGTGCCAATGAATTATGAAAATGATTAAAAAGTCTATAATTATAAAACTGACAGTCAACTTTAACTTTACATTTCATTAGGAAAAATAATAATAACTAGAGGGCACTCTGAGAGTGCATACCCCCACCCACATCATAATTCTTCTCAGTATAAATTTTCCCCGTATATTGTCCCTCCCC
>NW_022699966.1:0-648 GCF_011630105.1 Anneissia japonica
TGAAGAGTGGGTTTGCATGTATGCTCCAAGTAAAATAAAATGCAAAAGCAATGAAAAAACTCCCCTCCACTAAACCGATACATGGCAACACACAATGTAACAGCTCTAGATGTCAATTATGCAACATCATCAATACTGACAGCTCATTTACTCCACCAGGAACACAACAACAATTCGGCCACCAGTACTGAATTGTAACTCGCCAAATATTATATACCTCATATACTGCAACAAATGCAACGAGGGAAAATATGTTGGCGAAACTGGTCTAACTTTCAGATCTAGAATGAACAACCACAAATCATCTATAAGACACAAACTCAACTGCCCAGTAAGTGTACATTTTAATTCACCTAATCACACCATCAATGACTTTAGGGCTATAATAATAGGTTGCAATTTTAAATCAACACAAGAACGACGTAACGCAGAAATGAAATGGATAATCCGGTTAAAAACTCACATTAAGGGTTTAAATAGGACTAAAGGACTTAGGCTCTACATGTGATTATGCCTTCATACGCAATATTTCTCTATGAATACAGTATCTAACTATATATGCTATATATTCATTGGTTTCTACACTGTATTTTATTTGTCATCATGACATCATGCGTTATATTATTTAAACTCATACATATACCTTAT
>NW_022699967.1:0-12144 GCF_011630105.1 Anneissia japonica
TAAAATTCATGCCAATATTTTTCCATGATTTATAATAATTGGAGTAATGCAAATGCATATTTTTTTAAAAAAGTCATTTTTAGTGAAATTTTGCCGGGAATGGGGCTTTAATGACTAAATCGGCGTTGTGATAGCTTCCGCGATTTCTGAATTTGGCGTAGAATGGCGACTACCCTAATATTGACCAATCAGATCACCGGATTGTTTGGCAATGGATTGAAACTTCTCTGCAACAATGCAATTTTTTTTATCTAGGCCCACACCAAGCCAACACATGTCTGTCACAGTCTGAGAGTGCCATTTTTGGCCATCCATAGGTTGATATTCTTCAAAAAAATCTCATTTGGTAGGAGAAACCCCCTCTCAACCCCTTCCTCCAGCTTGAGCCTACGAGCTCAAGTCCCCCTGTCGGACAACTTAGCCCCCCACCCAGTATCCGAGCCGCCACTGAAGCAGGCCCTATTTTGTTCCTGAAAAGATCCGCCGTGTAGATAATACCATTGATTAGAAATATTTGGGTGTGAAAGAGAAAATGAGTAAAAAAGAGGAAGAGGAATTAGGCCTACCCTAGGCCTAGATAAAGTCAATGTAGGCCTAGTAGTAGGCCTAGTAGTAGCATGGAGGAAATATATTAAGAAATAGGTATTTGGCAACTGTTTTATGATGATTTTGAACTACTTCAATAACATAATTGAGAAATAATTGGAGGTCTTCGTTTTCGGGTCTTCCGTCTTCCTTTTGTAGACACCCATATAGGGTGTGTATAAACAAAGACCCTTGAAAATTTTACAAACAGACGCCCAAAAAATTTCGTAATTTTGATTTTGTGACAGCCTGGCATGTCATCATCAAAATAAAAGAGAAAAAATAGGGGTCTTCGTTTTTGGGTCTTCGGTCTTCGTTTTATAGACACCCACCCAAAATTTGTAGTTAGGCCTACTCCATATATTTGGCTGTTTGAATATTGGCAATGTATGGTTTAATATTTGAGCTGCGTTTGCCGAGAGAAGTAATGTCCATGCCGGTTCAAAGTGCACTATGTCGATCGCTCGGCTCCGTATAAACCTCGCATGAGAGTTAGGGATGGAAGACAGGGGAAATGACGCCGTATTATGGTTGCCGTGGGTCCCCATCCGAATTCCAAACTCCAGATTTGGAATATAATGAAAAATAAAAATAAAGTAACAAATTAATAATATTATATACTAATGCTCTGTCCCTCTCAATCCTGAGTAGGCCTACAATAATAATATATCGACGCGTTTAGTATATGAATAGTAAGCTTGCTGGTTCTATTCAACATCAGTGACTATAATGTACTTATATTAGGCCTATGTACCTGAATGAACAAAAGCTCCTCCGTAATATTCAAACGGCTATAGAAATATTACTAATCTCATTAGCATATCAATATATATCAAACTGAATGTTGCTGTAGCTGTGTTTGTATAGGGCATCCATTTTATGTAAGTAAAATTTAAAATGTTCATGTTGTAAGCCTAATCTATTTTGTAATTTTATCATTTTTATTTCTTGGTGCTCACACAGAGATCGTAGATGTTTCGTCTTTTATTTTTATGTATTTCTTTTTATTTTTTATTTTTCTTTTGTAAAATTTAAGCCACACGTAAAAAGTGTCTTGCCCATGGACCCCTGCAGCAGTGGTGTATCCAGTGTTTGACGAGGGGGTGTTAAGTATAATTTATAAAAATTAGGCTTACATCCACTGAATTTTACGCAAGGCGCAAAAAGGGACGGATATAGCCAGTGGCGTAACGCCTATGGGCTCTCATGTGGCGGTCCGCAGGGCCTCCGAATTCTAGGGGTCCCAAAGGACTTTGTTGATAAATAACACCATATGTGTCTCTAAAATCGACTGTAGGGCATATATCATATTATAACGATTAAAGAGAGGGGCCCCGTCGGGCCGACGGGGCCCCCCCTCTCGGCCCAAGACCCCACCAAATTTGTCAAAAAATAAATAAATAAAAAAATTAAAAATGGAGATAAAAAGAAAATCATATTCACAATTTTATGTCTGTGAAGTGCCATTTCTGACCATCTAAAAGTGGCATATTCATAAATTTTCTTACCTCAGCCCCAACCATGGTGGGTCTGAGGTGGTATCTCCAACTGTGAACGTCCGTCCATGGCCTCAACTTTCTGGATCCATATTATATCATATTCATCGTTAAAAGCATTTAGAATAACAATGCACATTTAAAATCCCACGATGGAATTCCCAAAAAGGGCCCCCAGTTTCAGAAATACACAGGGCCCCGGCCCCATCGTTACGCCACTCTGGATCTAGCATATCAATGGCTATGACTCCATAAGCTAGTTGTTAAAAAAAACCGAAATGGCCACTGATTAATCTCAGATAAGATATATTCCAAGTATCGAAATGCACGCTGGATTGTCAGGAAAGTCTACTAAAGTCCATTGATTTAAAATTCGCACTGTTCATTGGCCTTTTTATGATTATTTTTCCTCGCGACCAAAACAAAGTTCATATCCTTATTATAAATTATATGAATTGAGATTATACCGAAATGTGACTTAGTTCCTGCATGGAGGAATTAGTTTAGTCCTGCAAGGAGTGTGTCGGCGCCAGCGTGGTGGGGGTGCAGGGGATTAAGCCTCCCCATCGGACTGGTGAAGCCCCCGTCGGACAGAGCCCGTCGGGCAATCAGACCATAAAGAATATAAAAATAGGACCACACCAAGCCAACACATCATCTGTCACAATCTGAGAGTGCATGCCATAACCCTTCTCCCAGCTAGAGCCCACAAGTCCCCCTGTCGGACAGCTTAGCCCCCACCCCCAGAAAATATATCCTAAAGCCGCACGCCACTGACTTTATATACCTCCTTAGTTTCTGGTATTCAAACTATAGATCGTGACCTAAAATAGGGTCGCCAATATATTTTGAATAAAATATTAATAATATACAGCATTTTAATACTAGATGAAAGGTATACTGAATGCATATGTGTATTCGCGAGAAATCATTGTTGGTCAATAAAATGTGTTATCCTTCCTGCTTTGTATAAATGCCATGTGTGTGAAGTTTGAGTAACTGCACTGAGTAGGCCTAATTGTATTCACATCATATTCATATGCCTGCTGTACAAAGACAGAAAAAAGGGGCATATTCGACATTTGCGGTATCTACTTTCTGCCAATGCATAGGAGTCATTGACAATAAGAAAGGCCTAATTAACAGATGTAGACCCTATTAGAAACTGTTGAAATAAGACAAAACGCCTTCAACATGAATATTTACAAACAAGATGACCACGTTTGTGAAAGCATGTTAATTTATCAAACATGTTGTTGCATCTATCAGCGGACTGTATTAAAGAGAGAGAGAGAGAGAGAGAGAGAGAGTGGGGGGGGGGGGAGGGAGAGATAGGGAGATCCTATATAATAAATATTTTCAAATCAGGTTTGCTGCTTAGCACCTTAAGCAAAATATAAATTGTAAAAAAGTAGGCCTAAATTAATCCAGTTCACCGAAAACATGACAACATTTTGCCTTATCTTGCCGTCACCGTCATACGAAATTACAGCATACTGTGCTTTTGAAAACATGATTGCCGAGTCAGGGAGGAGCCATGTTTATATAAATAAATAAAATGAAATAAAGGAAGCATCGTATTCCCTCCTTTCCCCACAAAAAAATAATAATTCACCTATCCAAATAACGTTACTGATTGCCAATCCCTAATATTGTGGTCTAAAAACACTTTGGGCCATAAAAGCCCTAAAAAACATTCCCCGCAAAGCTTACCAACAAGGGCGCAGCTCTGCTTTGAATGGGGAAGGGGGTACATTTCGTGCGTTTACACAAACATAAGTGGGACTGAGGTTTCACAATTTTAGGAAATAGTACCCAGATGGCCGGAAATGACACTTTTAGGCCTATATAGTCATCATCACATCACTCATTATAGACAAGATGAAAGCGTCAACAAATTTCTCATGATCTTTTATCAGCGATTTTCGTCAACCATCTAATTAAAATGTGTGACGTACCATTGAAAATAAAACTTGAAAACATTGTCTTTCATATATTTCTTTCTTTACTTTGCCTATTTTAACAATTTTCAGGCATCGTCTTGACTTATGGAATTACATTACGGTCGAAAAGTGAGGGGAACCGACCCCCTTAAAAATATGTGGGGGACGTCCCCCCGTCCGCTTGAACTGCGCCCATGCCTACGGATTTTTACGCCGGGACCTTGACCGAGACTCTATTTTCCCCCTGACTGTCACCCCCTGTCGGATATGTTAGACCTGCTGTCGGCAGATTTTTTGTTTATTTGCAGATTATTATTTATTTATTTCCTTCCTTTAAGTCTAGATTATCTTCATTAAACTTTATGTATTTATCATAAGACAAAAAGAATCATTAATCTACAATAAGCCTTATTAGACGAATACGAGTGATCACATCGTGTTGGAATGGCTTCTAAATGCTCAATGTCGCAACTCTGATGCCACAGATGCAGTCATAGTAAGAGAGTGCTCCGTCGTGAATTTTATGCTGTTAATGTTTCGCTGCTTTTAATTTACTTTAGTCGGCAAACTGGGTTTCGGAAAACTTGGTTTCGCCGAACTGGGTTTCATGTTTTTTGAGTCGGCAATTCGGCAAAAACTGGGTTTCGGCAAAGTTAATTCGCAGTCTGGCGTTCGGTAAACTGGGTTTCGACAATCTGGCTTAGATCTGATGTTTGAACACTACCGTCTTATTTTCTTAACAGATACTTGATGAAAATGGCAGCTAAAGAAATGGATTCATATGGGATGTTAGTACTACGAAAAGATTCCTTCGAATTCGGAAATAAAATTGGAATAGGCTCATCAGGTATTGTTTATTATGGTAAATGGAAGAGTAAAGACGCTCCAGTTGCGATTAAACAGCTTAATAATATAAAAGAAATTGAATTTGCTACGTTGTCTAAAATTAAAGAAGACCGTAAACAAAAGAAACTGTTCATCGGTCACCATTTTATTACAAAGGTTGTAGGGGTCATCCACGATGATGGATATTATATCGTCATGGAATGTGTCGCTAAGGGCTCATTGCATAGTTATTTAAGTAATAAAAGAAAACGACAGCAGAAAGTTGAAATGAAGGTATTCCTCACATGGACTCGCCAAGGTGCTCATGCGATACAATATCTTCACTCTCTTGATATAATTCACCGGGATATGAAATCACTAAATGTTCTGATTACGAGTGAAGATAACTTAAAAATTTGCGACTTTGGAATTTCTCGTATCTCTGATGAAACGATTGACACAAGAAACTCTATCGGATCAAAACCATGGATGGCACCTGAAAATTTGGAACCTAATGCAAAACTTTCAAAGCGCTCAGATATCTACGCGTATGGTGTTGTAATTTGGGAAATGTGGACTTGTGAATCTCCGAAAGAGAAGCGAATGGATAATTGGACATACCCACTTGATGACAGGGCACCAACGGAGCTTCAGCAACTGCTTCTAAAGTGCTGGAAAAAAGAGAGAGACAAACGACCTTCAGTACAAGAAATCTTGGAGGTCACGAAGACCTTGGCTCATAACGAGAATATTGACGTTCGAGATTTTATGAACGTGAGTCTTCAAAATTCTTGATTTGATTTGAATTTATTTGGTTCCAATAAACATACATACAGATAAAATCCAATGATAAAAGATGCAGAAACAAGAACAATATTAAAACAGATAAAAAGCCATAAAGTTTATTCGATTACAATGAAAGTTAAGAACAAGAAACATGAAAAAAACAGCGAAACCAAGGATAGCCCACAAAAGATGTCGTAAAACAATCTTATTTCCAGAGGGGTCCCAATAAATATAAAATACAAATAATCAAAACATTAATTCTTTAAAACTTACAGTTAAAAAATACAGTTAATAAAATCTTTCTTCATATTTTGGAATAATGATAATAATTATTATTTTTTTATGTAATTATCCAGAAAATTGCATTTAGATCCATTGATTAGTTTTTGGGATACTTATGTCTGGGACGTTAGCATTAATCCACCCCCCACCAAAAAAAAAATAATTAATTAATTAAAATAATTTACACCCGAATCTGGATCGTCACCAAAATGTAATGAAGCCATGTAACTTGGTTTAACACTTCCATAAAGTTTCATGCAGATCAGTAGATATCTAGTGTGGGGTGTATTTTTCTTTAAATACGTCGGCCAACATAGAAATTAAGCTTCCTTTCAATGTCAGAAATCATCTATACAAATCTGACGCATGTAGAGCTAAAATTGTAATCAGATAGGAGGCTGCTAAAAAAAACCAGACAAAACAGACAAACACACACATTATTATTATTATTATTATTATTATTATTATTATTATTATTATTATTATTATTATTATTATTATTATTAATATTATTATTATTATCATTATTTTTATTAAATATTTAGCACAGACATATATCTTGATGACATTTAGCGCATGTTGCTGTTTTCTTGTCTATCTGATTCCAGACCGTACTTGTAAATGAATTGAAAATTAACCAACATTCCGTAATTCTAGGGCAAAAATTTAGTTATCCTTTGCTGCATACTCTTTGATTGATTAATAATCGTCGATATTTGTTAATTCAGTAAATATAATGTAACTGAGTATCATGTTTGAATTAATGTAGGATTCAGATAGCAGACCTATGTCAGATAAAAGAGATGTGGTACCTGAAGAACAGCAATTACAACAGGTTAGTATTTGAATGAGAAATATTCATCCCAAAATTAGGCCCTGTCACATCTGTACATAGGTATTATTCGACATAAATTTGATATTAAGTTGAATTTGATGTATCGATAACTCACAAGAATAACTGCATAAATATTGTTTTCTTTTCATGTTTGAATTAATGTAGGATTTAGATAGCAGACCTATGTCAGATAAAAGAGATGTGGTACCTGAAGAACAGCAATTACAACAGGTTAGTATTTGAATGAGAAATATTCGTCCCAAAATTAGGTCCTGTCACATCTGTACATAGGTATTATTCGACATAAATTTGATATTAAGTTGAATTTGATGTATCGATAACTCACAAGAATAACTGCATAAATATTGTTTTCTTTTCATGTTTGAATTAATGTAGGATTCAGATAGCAGACCTATGTCAGATAAAAGAGATGTGGTACCTGAAGAACAGCAATTACAACAGGTTAGTATTTGAATGAGAAATATTCATCCCAAAATTAGGCCCTGTCACATCTGTACATAGGTATTATTCGACATAAATTTGATATTAAGTTGAATTTGATGTATCGATAACTCACAAGACTGCATAAATATTGTTTTCTTTTCTATAAACATTCTGTACTTAAAACAAATAGTATATGGCAGACGTTTTCAAATTTACACAGATATATTGTATTGTAAATGAAAAGAAAACACTAAAACCCATTGGGCAAAATGTTGATTTTAATAATATTGTTTAAAGTTTTGGCATTCTAATAATAGCACCTCTAGGTTACTACTATTAAAGCAGTATCCCGTTACAACTTTTAAGGTGGGCTACAGTATTAGAACATTGGGTTACTGGGTTTCTATTGAAGTTTTACAGTATTATAATGTGTATCATAAATGATAAAGAAAGAAGAGAGAAAATAATCAATTACTTGATTCAATTGTCTACTCATTATTTCATCGTAGGCAAAAAATCTTAACAAAAGGCTCACAGAAAAGCATTTGAATAAAATTTCGAGGGAGCTTGGTCGTGGCTGGGAAGGCGTTGCTCGAAGCTTGGGAGTCACATCAGTAGAGATCGATCATGCTAAGGAAGAGAACGGAACTACACGCGAGAAGATCTTTGCCGCATTTAACAAAATGCGGAAACGCAAGTCATCTAAGTCAGATTTTGTTAGAATCGTCGATGTTATCGAAGCCTGCAAGGAAGAAAAAACGGACATATCAGTGTACGGATTTCTCTATAATGAATAAAATGTGTCAGTAAATTAATATCTCTCCTGAAGTTAGATAAGTTACCAGTAGCATACGGCGAAAGGAAACAGGGTACTACACTACATACACTAGCTAAAATTCAAAGACAATTTATTTACTACGCCTTTTCCCGTTTTCTTGGTTTTCACAATTCATCGAATGGCTAACCAATTATTAATCCTATATATTTTAGGTCCCATAACAATATTAATTACCCTTAGCCTCTTGAAATATTAATAATTAATATTGTGTTTATTACACGAGCCAAACTAGAGTCGTTTTTCAAGTTTCAAAAAAATTGGTGGTTTGTACGAAGCTTTGAACCCGACATTCTGGGAAGGCAAGTATGGTAATTAACCATCAAGCTACTGCTTTACTTGCGCATCTGTGTGTGTTAAAGGTCAAGAAATATCAATTTAACCTCAGAATATTATGCTTATTCATATTCCAAACATGCTTTATGATCGGACCTGTTAATGATAGGCTATATTAATTTTGTTTTTGGCTTGACCTTCGACGTGCATTATGTGAAGTTTTTTGGGGAATATTTTTGTGTTAAGTATTTTTTTTTCAAAGAATTATGCTTTACTGAAAATGATTAATTATGTGATAAAATTGTATTTGATGAGTTGTCATAGAATTGTTTCTTTTTTTAACCCCTTGCAATATTTAAACTAATAAAAGTATGCAGTTTTTGAATTTTTTTAGTTCACATGTGGAAATTGATGTTCAAATTGGAACGTGTATAATTCGCTAATAAACATGTATTCAAATCTGTAAATATTTTTGGTTTTAAAAAATGGGACACTTAGTATTGAAACTTAAAAAATGTATTGACAGTTATCATGGAATTTGACAGTAATCATTTACAATTCCAGTTCAATATCACCAGTTTTAAATTACAAAATACAGACGCAGTTCCAATTAGGTTATTCTGTTGTTATATTGTGTGCACTGCTATAGTTTTATTAATACTGTATGTCAACAATTTCTTGCCACTGTTTATAGCACGGGAATTTGTTGAATTGCATTTAGTATGTTAAGTCTTTCTGCTTGGCTGTAGGCCTACTAGTTCATTATAATAATAGCAGCTTTTGCTATACTGTAACTACAAGTGTTGAAATTTCTTGTTTGTAATTTGGTTTTTATCCTTAATTCAGGATTTAAATCAAATCAGATAATGGCTTAAATAAAATAAAATTATTGCAATTTATGCCTTATGACTTTATTTGAAAGTCGTCTACATAAGCTCCAGAATATATTATAAGTATTGTCCAAAATCAATTCAAAACGAAATAAAATGTTTAATTTATAGAGCTCAGATGTTACTCAAACGTTTCATGAACAGCTGAGGCGTAACTACAGGGCATGGTGGTAATCTTTCATTCAAAAAAATCTATTATATTATTATATTGGTGGATCCAGAAAAACAGAGGCCGTCTAGGATCTTCCGTCATAGCCCTGGACAAAGATGGGATAGGATGGTAAAGAAAGTATGTCTTCGATGGTGGCATGTAGGCTAGTATTGGCCTGGGGCATACGATTAATTGGAATGCGAAACTAAATCCCTATTCCAATGAAAAAATAATGGTCATTTTTAGTATTTTAACCCACTTAGTGGAACTAATTTGTTGTCATAGTGGTAGCGGTGGGGGGCTGGGAAGATGAGACCACACCCCCAGCCTACGCCCATGTTATACCACAATACTAAGAAATTAATATCGTAGTCAGATGCCCTCAAATGGCATTGGACAACAGGGGGTTGATGCTTACCTAACAGAAATTACCCCCTGACCACATGCTAGCCCCACTGAGAATCATCACCTCGAACAGGCAAAAAACGTTCAGAGAAATGACACTGACAGTTTAAATAAATTTCATATTAACAATTTATTGAGACTTAATGGAAAATTATGAGACCCAGCTTGCAGTGGATGAAGAAAATAAATGAAAAGAAAATATGGGCTGCCAAGGAAAACGAACCAGTGACATTTTGCGTAATGTTCCAACAAGGCTCTGCTAAGCCAGTACATTTGTTGCTCTTCGATCTGGCGGCCACAACAGAGCCTAATTAAACTGCATGACATATCGTGCATCTTGTGTATGTATACATGTATGTTTTAGTGTGAAAGGGATTGCCATATAAGTACTATAGCGATACATTTGCTATTGGCAATCCTTGGCCCATGGGCCCATATAATTATTTAAAAACAAGAGTTGTGAACCTCAGAAGATCCTGTTTTAGTCCTAGCCCCTGAGTAAAGTTACTGGTCTTGGAACAACCATTGCTAGATTTGTTTAGTTAATTTTTTAAAGTCAAATGCTTGATTACTGGATGCAGCAGTCCATAGCTTATTTATTACAATGTAATGGTAATAATTTGCATTCTTCTCCAAGTTTACAGCAACAGTCTATGTCTTATTATATCTTGATGGACCACTGACTTTAAGTACAGTACTGTACTAAATTATGTATAAATTTTATCATTCAAATAAAATATTTACTCACTGCTTAAGCTTCAACAAAAGACTACAAAATATTACAAACAGATTGCCCATTCAGTTATATTTAGTATAAAGAAGATAACTTATCATGAGAACATTTTAGAATGACTTCTGAATCAAAACTTCTCTGTAACATACATTTTTCCAACGTCCTATAAATTACTGTACTTACAAAACCCATGACTATATTAGACTATAATTCCCCATCTAAAAAAAAATATCCACAGACAAATAGTGTATACCTAAAACAAGTAGGCATAGACTATCAAATATTTGACCAAACTTTTGGTGAAGTAGAGCTTTGTGAAAGACACATTGTTTCTTATGACAAAAGCTATTCAACAAATTCTAAATGTCTATGTCCCACAGAATCTTTAGCACAACACAAGTACATTAATTTTATTTAAAGGGTTGAAAACAGACCATTTCAATGAAACGTAAGTAACATCCCATGTTAGGAGCACCTTATAATTTTGCTATATGTACTGGTACAGTAAAAAATGACATTAAAAAGAACACAGCCAGAAGTTCACACAAATTACAGAAGAAAATTATTTATCTAAAGATGTCAGCTTTTCCAGAGTGTGGCATTTAACAAAAAAAAAACAAAAAAAACCCCCAGATTTATTATAATTTAAATAATAATACGATAATATAAAGTAATGATACTATAAAGGGCACAATTAATGTCCATATTTTTGAAACTGCAATTGTAAAATAAACAACAGCATTACAGTGTACAAGGGTCCCAAGTTGGGATAAGCCAAGAGCTCTTGATTGGGAGCTTTTGATTTGTTCAACAACACAACGCTAGAACAAAATCACTCATGCGTGACCGTTCTACTGGGCGTCATACGTTCTCTGCATTTGGCCAAATTGCATCCTAGAATCCACGCGACAAGGAGAACCTAACATTCTCGCATGAGCAGATGACTTTTAGTGATGTCATTACATTCGACATCCTACTGTGCAATCGAGAGCTCCCTACTGTTTCTTTACACCAAATATTGCATAATACATAATACAGTGGTAAAAACATACATCAAATATTTTTGGGAGATGGATTAATTTCTGGAAGATTTTTGCCTGCTCACAGGTCCACAATAGTGAAATTAATTTGAGGATGCATGTTTTATTAAAATTAATAGTAGTTAAATTAGTTTGATGGTTGCTGTTGGGTTTCTGCCAAACAAAACCCACTCATTCAATTGAATTTACATTTAAGTAATGCATATAAAACGGCAATAAGCTTAGCGAATCTTCACTTGTTTTTGTCTAGCACCAAGGCGACGTTTCATGTCTTGTTTGTACTGTTTATCCTGTAATTAAAATAAACAATTCTGTTACTATCGTAATAATCAAATAATAATAAATGAGTGTGTATTAAAAAATTGTTATCTTAATAATCAAATAATAATAAATGAGTGTATACTAAGAAAGAAACAGGCTTCTGCTTTTCTTTCATTATTGTTAGGGTCCCATGCAAAAAATAAGATGATTTGAAATTATCAAAATAACTCACTTCAATTTTCCGAGCTTTTTCCGGATCATCTTCGTTCATCAGACGTTCCTTTTCTTGACGTCGTTTGTCCTCACGCCTCAGCTGGGCTGCTTCCTGCCGTTGAGCATGAGAAAGCTTCTCAAATG
>NW_022699968.1:0-298 GCF_011630105.1 Anneissia japonica
GGTTCGATTCCCACCCGAATTACTTGCGATTTTTTTTCGCTAGTATTTGGGGACGTACTGAGTATTCAGTACGATTACACGTCAGGTAGGGCAAAACATCACTCCTATGATAATTTCCTGACGCAAACTCATATCCTAATAAATCTGATTTTATTATTAAGAAAAATATACATTATCACTTTGAAAAACGTACGCAATCGGACTTTTTAACGTTATTACTTGGTCGATGATGCAAAGGGCAAAGGTCATTGGTTATTTCGACTATTCGTAAAACGGACGTTTGCTGGGTTTTTACCCA
>NW_022699968.1:341-559 GCF_011630105.1 Anneissia japonica
CATTGTTAAAGTACGTTGTTGCCAGCCAGAAGATGATAATGGTGGTACAATACAACAACGCTGGCTTAGATGCCTATGTTACGTAATCGTGTCCTTGTAATCCGAGCCGACTTTACCGTTAAGCAAGTGAATTTACCGTTATTTTAGTAAAGTCATAGAGAAAATAGAACAGAAGGAGTAACATCGACTTTATCGCTTATCTTTAATCCAATTAAACA
>NW_022699969.1:0-727 GCF_011630105.1 Anneissia japonica
AGACTGTCATAAACAATCTTTTCTGCAAAGGTCTGGATTTTCTGAGGAACATGTTGGTGTTTTTTAAAAGTTTCCTCCAACACAGAGACCGCATTACAGGCATCAGAGAATGCTTGTTCTCGCTCAGTTCGTTTTTTGCTGCAAACATGTGCTCTACTATCAGTGTACGATACACTGTTGTCGCAACTTGTACATTTAAGTTGTAATGATCTTAATGACGCTACAACGATTTGTGATGCCGAATTGAAATCATGCACTGACATTGGATAAGTACACACAAGACAAGAACATTTATTAACACGAAGTGTATTAAATAATTTTGTCAAGCAAACCGAGCAATAATGATGTGCGCACTTTGATACTAAATTGTCCAGTGATAAAATGCAGCTACATATTGTACACATATAATTTTCAGGATTTATCTGATTGTGAACTATGAATTTTGAATCAATTGTGTTATTGCTTACTTTCAGAAATAATTCATTTAATTTCACTGTGATTCTCTTTCCTGGTTTGCATTGTTCAGCAAATAAATAGCATGTGAAACATAATTGCTTGTGGTGTGTCCATTTGTAATTTGAAATTATAGAGGGATGATTGTGATAACTTAGTACCTGGACATTTTTACAGATAAATTTTGGGTGAATGTCTTTATTTTCAATCGAGAGATCAATATTAAGACATCTAAGTATACTATTTTTTATTTTAGAAACTTCAAATTTTCTTG
>NW_022699970.1:0-986 GCF_011630105.1 Anneissia japonica
TTGCGATATCATACACTGTCTACTTATTAGGCTTTTTTTTGTATCTTTGTTTCCCTTGGGGTTTCCTGTAAGTATGCTTGTGTTGTGCACTAGTACCCCTAGGTTTCCTACACTGTGTTTCAAAATGTCCTAAAATTCCACATCTGCTGCACTTTTTGTTATATGCAGGACAATTATATCGTGGGTGAGATGTCCCACACCTTCCACAAACTTTACTGTGCTGCGATTTGGTATTTTCAAACTTTAGTACGTCGATTGTCTGTGACAATTGTTTGTTTGCATTTTCTGTAGTTTCATGAACCAGGCATATCTGAATGGCTTTATCCAAAGTTAATTCACTCTGAGATAATAACGCTTTTCTCACTACTTCTTTATCAACACCTCATACGATCCTATCTCTTATTAGCTATTCAGCTAAATATGCTTGAACAGGTTCATCTGGTAATTTAGAAAGAGTGTTGAATTTATGCCTTTCTGGTATAATATTCTTTCGTGGTAAGCATAAGTCACAAAAATTTTTCTTTAGGTATGCCAGTTTTTCAGGGGACTCAGCTGGAGTAACGTTGCCGTCAGCATCAGTAATTGCAGGTTTGTAGGTAAAACTCCTACTTTTCTCAATGGCATCTTGGCCTGCAACATTTAATAATATGTATGCTTTCTCTCTGTCTGATTTATTTCCATGGGCGGCTTCTATATATATATATATATCGAAATCTAGTTCGAAACGTCTCCAGTTTTCAGCTACGTTTCCTTGAAAGGAAATCGGATCCAGTCTACGTATCCCATAGTCGGCCATGTTGCCATGTTTCGTTGCTATGGATGGGCCTAGCTGTAACCAAGCTGCAATAATGTATACCATCGTACTTTACTGTACAAATGTACCTTCAATATGTGAATCCACTAAAAGTTGATTATTTTCCACAAATTCTGACACCATGTAAGTTAATGACCAGCCTGAGGCACTTTGTAGATTACTAGGATTGTTT
>NW_022699971.1:0-4535 GCF_011630105.1 Anneissia japonica
ATAACATTTGAGGCATTCTGGGCTATCATTTTTTTCTTTTTCTCTCTTTTTTTCCCTTTTTTTTTTCTTTTTTTACCTCCCAAAAGGGGGGGCCGGGGCCGGGCCGGCCCCCCCCCCTAAATCCGCCCCTGGTTGCAAACTCCCTTCTTGGTGGACGGATGGTGAAACGAGCGTTTGTTCAGATATCTGTCCAATGTCGTTTCACGGGTGCAGTCCGCCTGGTAGCCATGGGCTCTGACGTCTATTCAAGACAGCTACAGTTGCCCTGGAGATCCTTTTGTTTATATGATTGTTTAAGGTCAATCAAGCATGTAGGGTGTTATATGATTCCTTTTCGCGTCATATATAAAAACAATGGGCCTAAACCGAAATTTAGATAATAAAACCCAGTTTAAATAGTTATGATCCGTTCTCACCAGTATGCCTATGCGTTCTTGGAAGTACATACAGTATCCAGATAACGTTGATTTTTGAGTAAATATAAACAAATAAACTTGAGATTTGAGTATCTATATCTCTAACATCCCAAGCAAACACGTCCGTTATACACGGAATCGAGCGCCCCTCGAGTCAACATATATTTACATACTGCGCAACACACAAGGAAATAACGTTTATTTTGGGTTAATTTTTGTTTTCAGTGATTAAAGTACATAACGAACACTCCGTGCATAAATCGTTCTTAAACAGCCAATGACAGGATGTGCAGAATTTATCGATTACGATGTCATTATATATAATTTGGCCAATAGGAATTATGGGTGTGTATATTATGTCTCTCCAAATAGCGCACGCAATATCATTTGGAGATCTCTCTCTAATCTGTGCCAATTCTAGTCGCACCCCAGCAACCGCTTCAACGGAGACGTTTTTCTGCAAAGTCAGCAAGTTGTCATTGTGAGTTCCATTCATTTATAAATCTAGGCTATTTGCAATTTCTTATATAAAACATCTTTTTATTTAGCCTTCATGCTTTTTTTATGCAAACAAACTACTGTACTGCTCTATTGGTTGTCTTCACCATGGAGGTATAAAAATGTTTTTACCTCCATGCTTATAACTGTACTCACAGGGTTCGTACGTTCCGGAAAGTACCTGGATGTACATAAATTTGAGAATCATATTCAAGGGCCCTTGAAAGTTCTTGAAAATTGACGTTCGTACTTGAAAAGTCCTTGAAAACAGATTTCCATTTTTACATTTTTAGAATCGACTTTGTATTAACAATGTATAAAATTGATTCTTTTATATTACGTATATTTTCGGTTTCCTGATACATTTTTGTAAACAGAACGCATTCTTCGTCGATGCCACTTGGTGGCCGCGTCTCCTAAACTCTTGCCCGCTAATTGGTTAGTTTTTTGTGGATGGTTTGCAAACATGTGCTCTGTTTAATGAAAGTAAATGTAACAATGTTTAATGAAACATTAACGTTTACCGTAAATGCTCGAATCAACCAGTGACTCAATCTCCTTCTGACCTTTGCTAATATAAAACTGATTTTTAACGATTATAATATCCTTTTATATTGTAAATTGTGACTGATTTGTATCTTTTTTAATCGTATTTTTGATGTTCTTATTTTGTGAATATGTGACTGAATTGGTTTTTTTTTAATCGTAATTTGGATGTTCTCTTTTCTCGACTCATTTTATTATCATTTTTTTTTTATATATAGCTTTTTATATTTTGATTATATTTGACTTTGTCCTTGAATTTTGTTTTAAATTGTACTTTTGATGTTTCCTTCTGTTTTTCCTTGATTGTGTACCTTAACTGTAAATTTGTACTCCAATTCAGCCCTTTGGGCTGCTATTGTACTTATAATGGTTTTGAATAAAGAATTGAATCTATTGAATCCATATCAATCACAAACTGAACAACTTTGCCATACAGCAAAAACAGCAGAAATAGCAGCTCATAACACTTAAACCATAAAACAAAACCTTGGAACTAGCAGCATAGCAGACTAACAGCATTAAAAAAACACAATAAATGCTACATAGCAAAATAAGCAGATAGAGCATCTATAGTGCAGTTTCAAAAAAAGGACAAAAAATATAGCAACATAGCAGGCAACAAGCAATAAAAAACATAACTGAAATGAAACATAGCGGGAAAAAAGTTGTAAAGAAATGCTTGTGTCTTGTGTTATCTAATCATTTTAACGCTGTATAATAATAATAATAATAATAGTTTATTCAACATTTCACTTTTATAACATTGGCAACACACAATTAAGTGGTGCAGTCAATCTTAAACTAAGGGAACAAATTGCTCTTCTCTTATTAAAGAAATATAATCAATTTAGACAAGGCTTAACAAAAGTATCTACGAAAACTAAACAAAGGATTAAACAAAAACAAAAACAGGCCTATTAAATACAGTAGGAAAAAATAAATAAAATTAAAAAAAATAAATAAAAAAAATTTTTTTCTTAAATTTTTCCTGGACGTTTGAGCCGGCAGTGGCGATTGGTGCGCTATGGATTCAAAATATCATCTTCCTGATTCGGCTATGAATGAATGACACTTCCTAAAAAAGGCCTAAAAGTATTCATAATTTTGTAGATAATAGCCTAATTATTATTTATTTTAGACATGTTCTGTTATAATAAAAAAAAAAAAAGAGGGGAGAGATTCAAATCTATCGGTGTTCAACCCCAGTGATGGCGCCAGTACCTGCCCGACGGAGGGGATAAAGGCCCCGACAGGGGGGAGGCCCCGACGGGGGGGGGGGGGTGCTAGTGGAGCAAATCGAGTCTCACTTGGCTGGGGGTCAAAGGACCGCCTAGGGCCCCTAGTGGGGGTCCAGGGGGTTAATCTCCCTCGAATCCACAGATATTTGACGAATTATGGCGATAATTTTATTACTTATTTGATAGGCATCGAGCTACTCCAGTATGACTTCATGTAAGCTATGAAATCAGCTTCCAAAACCAAAACATGTTGAATAAAACAAGAAACAAAGAGTATGCAATGTAACCATCTAATTTATTTTCAAATCCTCATTCTTGAAAGTGAAATTCTACATTTTGGAAATTTTTCATGAAATCTGTTAACCACGCTGTCAAGGTCGAGGTGGCTTCCTCTATCACGATATATTCCAAGCATCATGAGACTATCCAAACGAGCATTTGTCATAACAAAATAATTAGTCTAATTGAACTATTATTATTACTATTTATTATTATTATTATTATTATTATTGTGATGAAAAGTTAACACAAATAGTTTAAGGAAAGTAAATGTAACAATAATTTTTTTTATTTGTTTATTCCCCGACAAAATTTACTCGTCTTCCCCGACGGTGGGGTTGGGGGGGGGGGGTCTTAGCTTCTCCGACGGCAGGGCTACAGCCCCCAGCCCCCTCTGGCACCACCACTGGTTCAACCCTATTATTATAAGAGGTTCTACTACTTGTCGGTGTTGCTTGATGCCTACTTACGGTACTTGAACCTTATACTTGAGCGGCATATCGCTTAAACCCTGGACCAGCGTGACCACTGATAAAAATTAAAATTCCCAAGACTGAGTTTTAAAAATTCCAAGGTTGCTTTATAACTCTCAGGATTCGCAAAATATTAGTGTACATACATACATACATACATACATACATACGCACATACGTACACATATACATACATACATACATACATACATACACACATACACACATACATACATACATGCATACATACATACATAATTTAAAAGTCCAATTTTAAAGCCTTTTCTAAGATAATTTTAGTATACTGCCTGTAACGTAGGACAAAGAACGATTGGAAAGAACAATAATAGTAATACTCGAGGGTCACGGCTTCTCGAAGTGCCTGCTCTTGTTCCTAATAATTTAAAATTGGTATCATATCGAACTAGAGTCATTCCGAGTGAAGTTTCATGCAAATGTTTCGTACTGAAAAAAAATCGCTCCCTGCTCTTATCGCCACAAGTCATAGAGGGCGGTAGATAGAATATTGTAGAGTAATTATTGATTTTACGATGCATTGAAGGCTACGCATGCGAAAGAGTGTGAAATAATTGAATAGAAATACATTGTGTAGTATAATGCTAAATTCTGGCTCTCACAGTAAACAGCAGCATTGATTTGTCAACAGATCCAGTCAATGAGATCCATGAGCTTTCAGAAGAAGACGGCTATTACAACAGTAATAATCATAGACGTTTTGGATTACTATGCAAAATTAACATTGTATAAGGCACCAATGGACTGTCATAGGAATCCAACTCTCTTGTAACCTCTTGAGACCTGACATAAAAATATTCAACAAATATTTTTTTAAAGGCTGAAATAGGACAATTGTATCCTAATTAGAAGGTATGCAAAGTTTTTTTTTTTTTTTTCCCCTGACAAGGGTTTTCGAGATACAGTATTGCAAAAAAACAAAAAGAAAATAGCGCACTCAATTGGGCAAATCTCCAAAAAACCAAACAATTGTGCAATCGTGATTTACCTTACTTATATGTGTGTGGGTATAATTATATATACATGCATATAAATATATGCATGTATAT
>NW_022699971.1:4732-13528 GCF_011630105.1 Anneissia japonica
GCTTTGCTTATATATATATATAAATATATATATATATATATATGCCTATATGTATATATATATATCTCTGTATTATGTACGTATACAGTACGCATTTATTGTATGTTAATTTTTATTAATACTATTATGTATCTTAATAAGTTGCCTAGTTATAATAATACTGTATTCTCATTGTTCGATACTGTAACCCCATGCTGTAACACTGTTTTGTTTTAGTTAATTTCAAACTTGCTTTTGCTGCAATACATATGCTTAAACGTTGGACAACCTTTGCTTAATATTTATCACAATTGAGATTTGAATTTTGTACTTTTTATGTTATTCTTTTCTTTAATATTTTTTGTTAAATTCTCTGATGTTTCTGTTTACCATTATTTTTTATTGTTTGATCACACCACTGTATAGTGTGTGCCATTGTTGAAAAAGTGAGAACCAATAAAACTGAAACTGAAAAACAGCCAGCTAGTGTTAATAATAACAAAATTACCTTGACCCAAACAAATGTCCTTATATGAAGCCGCAGGACCCAAGATGTTAAGAAGGGAACTGCTGCTAATGGGCATAAGTGGTGTTGCGTATAACTATAATCTGAATATCGAAATATTGATTTAAAAAAAAAGGGGGGGGGGGAACGCTATTATGGACAAATATTATGTCAAATACTTTTGTTTTAATTTTAGTGATTCACAGTTTATGAGAAGCAATAATGAAGTTTTCTGTGGTACCTCTAATCCTCTTTTGTTTTGCTTCTGGTGAGTATAATGATTTTACTTGCTATGAACATTACATACAGAAACGTTCACACTTGACTTGAATTTAAGAAGATTCAGCAAAGTGTTGAACTGTTATAAACCAAAAGTGCTTCGGTCGTTATGTGCAAACAGCAGTATAATAGTGTAGTTTAGAACATTTGAAACTGTTTTCTCACAATACCAGCCTTACACAAAAAACACAAAACGATGATTATTGGATAGATATGTCAGAAAATTACGAAATACAACGTTGCAGCATGGTTTTTCCCTGAGAGGAGAGGAGGCCCTGCACTTCTCCCCCGCTGGCGCCACCCCTGTGGTGTAGTATCATTGAAATAAAAGAGAAGAAAAATATAGGTCTTTGTAAATTTGACTTTGTGACTGATATATTTTCATTAAAATTAAAGAGAACAAATGCGGGTCTTCGTTTTTCAGCTCTTCGGTCTTCGTTATGTAGACACACATATAGGGCGTCTAGCTATAACACGAAGACCCTAGTTATTTCTTGATATTCCTTATTTTACTCAGATGAAATAATGAAAGAGTTACTTGGCGATAGTTTTATGATGATTTTGAAATATTTTCAATAAGATATTTGAGAAAAAATGGAGGTCTTCGTTTTTTTTTAAAATCTTTTGTCTTAGTTTTGTAGACGCCCATATTTGTAGACACCCATATTTGCAAAACGAAGACCCTTGGAAATTTTTTTACAAACGGAGGTCCAAATAGTCTCGTAATTTTGATTTTGCGACAGCCTGGTTTATTATTGTATAAAAATAAAAGAGAAACATAGAGGTCTTCGTTTTTTGGGGGTTTTCGGATTTCGGTCTTCGTTTTGATAGATACCCGATAATTAGGCATCAGTTTGTAATTTTTAGATTAGCCTATATTCAAGTTTTTTTTTCAGCAAAGGGTCTGAAATGCTACAAATGCAGCAGCGATTCATGTCCCACATGCAGTAGCAGCTGTGGGATTTCAGAATTTGACCGTTCGAAATCTATACAGACGACATGTGCCGAAAATGAAGTGTGTTGGGTAAGTGTAACTCATAACCGATTGTATAGAGAGCAGCTCAGTTTGCTAAACTGGTGGCTCATCGTCATCATCATCATCATCATCATCATCATCATCATCATCATCATCATCATCATCATCATCATCATCATCATCATCATCATTTTTTTTTTCTCATGAATTGTGTCTAGACTGTAACTGTACTCCATCTGTTGTCTGTCCTGATGTGCCATGGTCCATATGCAGATATGTCCTATCCATATGTCCAGTACTTTTTAGTTTTTCTATTCTTATATTTGATATTTTGCATACTCATTTTCATTTTTCGTTGTACAGCTGCTAGTTTTTTTTCCATTTTTGACGATAGGTTCCACGACTCTGCTTCCTATGCCATTACAATGCCTTCCAAATGTTATCCAACCAGATATTATCCCTTCGTCTTATTTCCTTGTCTTGGTTTCTACTTTTTTATGATCCTTAAAGATATGCAATTGAGTATTTAGAATAAAACACTATGTAGTTCATTTTTACGTTTTCAAAAATGTTGACATGGTCATAGTTGCATCTACTGTAATTTTAGGGATATCTATTAAAGCATGTCTTGTATTAAACTCTGAAGCATCTAAAACATAGACACGTGCGTTTGGTGACAACACGTGTGCTTGTTATAGACACGCGCGTGTTCATGGCCCTGTCCTGATTGGTCAGTTGTTTAAATTTTGATTGACACTACGGAAAGATCCATTAAATGTAATGTAGCACTACTTCATTGCGGTCATAGAAATGTTAATAATTAATTACAGTAAAACTTTTAACATGCACAAATGAATAAACAGTAACAATTATGTTGCTTTTTCCCGCCAGAAATATGTTACTACTTCGCCTGAGGACGTGTCTCGTGGCTGTTATACTAAACCTGAGGATAGTAATTATAATAAGTGCTTTAATTTTGATAAGTCATATTCGTGCTTTTGCTCAACAGATTTATGCAATAGTGCAGTGAGCAAAAATCTGGGATTTTCTTTAACCTTCATTTCCTTACTGGCCGCCAAGTATCTGTAGAGCTGGTAACATGTCACATATCAGTACCTTATGAGATCTATGTGTTCTACATATATTTTATATAAGAAGAAGATAGTAACTAAAAATTAGCAAATTATATTTATATTTAGTAAACTTAATGGCTTAATGTATGTAATTCATATTGTCTTTTTATGTTTGTTTTTGTTACTTAAATATTACTATTTTAATATTGTTTTTACTTGTGCAAATCATTTAATAAATATTTAGTAAAAAGAGATGATATAAATCTTGATGTACTACTTGTATTTAAATTCGTGTTTTATAAAGTGGGATGGGAATGGGAATGTCCGGGGGATAATATTGTGATAGACCTAGATTTAAGGGCTAATTATCACATAGCTTATGTAACTTCCACTCAATTACTCTAAGCTGTCATAAGCGGTGAAAAGTAATGGGGGTTATAAACAAACCAAAACAAAAATAAAGTATTGATAGATATTAGTGTATTATATATATACACACATATATATATCTATATATATATATATATATATATACATATATAGAAAAAAATGAAACAGCTTTAAAAGTAGACTTTAAGAATACTGATATTTTCTGCCACTCTAGTGGCCTTCATCAGCGAGAATAATGGAAAACATCATGAATCATTATAATATCTTCTATCTTATCAAAAATAAAGGTGACAGTGAGCAAATAAGTGATACTTATAAAACTGTAAAATGATTAGCCTATTTATCTATGCATACTAAGTATCTATAATAATAAAGAACCAAGGGTGTTAATTGCAGACTTGTTAAATATACTTTTTAAATCATATCTCTAATTACCATGGTCTTGTATTTGCACAATAATTAAATATCATGATCGATTGTAAATATAAGTTGAACTTCCGGTATATTATATAAATTATTTTGATGTACTCGATATATCATAAAAATGATTACAACGCTTCAAAATTATTATGGAGTACCGTAGTTTTACATTTTACCAAAGAGTGTAAAACTGCAAGAAGTCCGACTGCTCGATTTTGTATGCAGCAAGGTATGCAGGCAATGGAAAAATCTAAAAGTACTGCCACGAAATAGGGGGCGTCCTACACAAAATTTAGAAAATATACACACACACACACACACACACACGTCTGTTTGTGAAATTTTTAGCGTCTTCGTTTTATAGACACCCAAAACGAAGACCTCCAATTATTTCTCACTTATCTTATTAAAAGTATTTCAAAATCATCATAAAATTATTGCCAAATACCTATTTTATCATTTCATTGGAATAAAATGAGGAATATCAAGAGATACTTAAGGGTCTTCGTTTTATAGACACCCTATATGGGTGTTGACAGAACGAAGACCGAAGACCCGAAAATGAAGACCCACATTTGATTTCTCTTTTTAAAATAATATTGCACCAGGCTGTCACAAAATCATAATTACTAAATTATTTGAAATTTTGTTTTGTTTGTGAAATTATCAAGGCCTATGGGTGTCTACAAAACGAAGACCTCCAATTATTTCTCAATTATGTTATTAAAAGTATTTCAAAATCATCATAAAACATTTGCCAAGTACCTATTTCATTATTTCATTGGAATAAAAATTCTGAGGAATATCAAGAAATACTTTATAGATACCCTATATGGGTGTCTACAAGACGAAACCGAAGACCCGAAAAAATAAGACCCACATTTGCTTCTCTTATTTTTTAATGATAATACCCCAGGCTGTCACAAAATCATAATTACGAGGTAATTTGAACTTTTGTTTGTGAAATTATCAAAGGTCTTCGTTTTATAAACATTCTATATGGGTGTCTATAAAATGAATACCGAAGACCCTAAAAACGAAGACCTCCAATTATTTCTCAATTATCATATTAAATATTTCAAAATCATCATAAAACAGTTGCCAAATACCTATTTCATCGGAATAAAATAAGGAATATCAAGAAATACTTAAGGGTCTTCGTTTTATAGACAGCAATATACAGGTGTCTATAGCTTTAACTGGAATATGTTTGGTATCATACAAAAGCTATCAAAATTATTTATCAAATGATGTATATGAGGACATATTATATTGATTTTGTGAACACACAGTTACCAAAAAAACAAAACAAAACAACCCTATTTTCTATGAATTTTTGGCAAAATGTAATAACGTATTAAAATAAATATTAAAATTAATAAGCTACAAATTTTCGTATGATACTTTCTCAAAAACTGACTAATACAAAATAAAACAACTATAACAATTTCAGACATTATCCATTTTTATTTTGGAGTTATAGTATGTTAAGGTCATCTCCCGCGATATGTTAAATTTTACACTTTTTACCTCAAAACGGTATTTTGAAACGAGTACGTTACTAAATGATTCAATCTGAATATATTTGGTATCATACGACAGCTATGAAATTATCTATCAAATGATGTGTATGATGGTTTGACTTCAAAATACCATAAAACATATTTTTATGACTTTTTTTGGAAAATTAAATAATACATATATTTATGAAAATTCCTAAATTAACAACCTTATCATTTGCGATGTGCATTTCATTAGCGTACATTTCATGCCTAATCATGAACGTATTAATCTAAGTTCCAATGAAACTTTGCCAATATAATTAAGTATTATCAAACAATCATTCATTCGATCAATCGCTATTAGGGGCGGATCCAGCAAACCTGAGAAAAAGAGAAAAAAAAGGTCCTTATAAAAATTTCTGTTAATTTACGTGATAAAAGACTTGAGAGGTTTTACCACGTTAATTTCTTTTAAAAATATCCTGAAACCACTGTAAAAACAAGAAAATAAATCTGGTATGAGATTTCATACTTTCCTGGTATGATTTTATAATCATGAACCTTTGATGAAAACATTTTTAGCTCCGATCAGCAGCCCCATGAGTACTCTGCTGATTGATGATTATTAGGTAATAATCTTTTTCGTAATAGATCTTTTTTGTTTAGGCAGACGTAAGTGCCAATTATTATTATTATTATTATTATTATTATTATTATTATTATTATTATTATTATTATTATTATTATTATTATTATCATTATTATTATTATTATTATTATTATTATTATTATTATTACCATTATTATTATTATTATTATTACTATTAATATTATTATTTTTATCATTATCATTAACATTATTATTATTATTATTATTATTATTATTATTCTTATCATTATTAGCTCCGTTGAGAAGCTCTAAAAACACTCTTTAATGGTGGACGTGCGGGAAGTTTTTTACAAATAAACTAGAGGTGATTTCCAATCAACATGACTGCTAAAGTTTGATTTATTATTTTTATTGTTTCGTATTGCTTTTTTCAAACAAAATTATCATGGTAGGCCTACATTCCAGAAAAAGAGAAAGGGTGGCGGATAGTAATAATATACTGTATTTAATTGAATTAGATATATTTTTCCCATGTTTGCATTGTAGGCCTAATGTATAGCCTATTGTATAAAAGTTGTTTATTAAATAATGATTAATATTCAGTAAAGATTCTTCTTATTCTACTAAACCTCAGCCTGCTGGCTAACGTCACATCACATTAGTCACACGGTGTATGTGTGATGTTTTCAGGTAGGCTATATAATTAGGCCTATGCATGATGTCACCATAAGACATCATGCATAATGTTGGGATTTTCCCCACACGAATAAAAATTTAAACAGCGCGTAGCGAGTGGTCCTATATCTGTCTCTTATACACATCTAGATGTGTATAAGAGACAGCATTGTCGGGAGTTGACGCATTTAAATTTTAGGTCGTATTCACTGATTTCAGCTTCCTGTGGCTTAAGAGTTGACGTAAGTGACGTAGAGCTCAAACTTTGGTCGTAAACCATATAAAAAAATGTAGAGCAAGTGACATAATGCAAATGTAGGTCTATGTATTGTTTAATGTGCTATTGTTTGCAATAAAATGGCGTAAATTTCCACATCAAGTAGAATATTGCTAAATATTTATTTGCACAGAGAGCATAACTCTATGGAAAATCAATATTGCTATGTTATATATTATAGAATCTTCTTGGTAAAACAGAGGTAGGCTAGTATGTAGGCCAGACCTAGTGTTTATAAAAAAGCACGTAGGTGTGAAGCCATATGAAAACAACAGTTGATCGTCTCTTCATTCATCATTTTTAGGCCTTGTTACAACCTCTAAATGCACCACACTGTTGTTTTCTACATTTTCGGTTGCAACAGGCCTTATGAACCTAGAAGCCCAGTTGTTTGGTTTTTATATGGCATTAATGCCTAATTAAGAACAATGGTAAACTATTTTCCTCATCGCAGTGGGATTTTCCCATCCTACAAAAAATAATAATATGAAAGAGAGCATTGATTTAAGCGCATTCCGCAGTACAATAATACTCTCAATTAATTGTGCTGGAATTTCCAATGTGCAACACAACGATGTATATACAGAACATTACAAGTAAATCGTAAATTGTATTTTTGTTTTGTATCGTCAGCAGCTGGAACGACTGCATGAAAAATCAATACTGTACATGTCAGGTGTTATAGATGTTTATATAAAACCTAGGTCATGATAATTTTATAGTATAGTCCGTCATTCCATTTCAGCTCCAAAGAATCTAAATGTTACACTGACGCCTGTATTTGAATTGCATATTTCCATGGTAAGTTAGGCTATAATGTGTTTCAGTAGACATATTATATTGTAAACAAACACTAATACTTTTTTGTTTTGTTTTCAGACGATAAAGCAATATGACTCTCGAAAAAGGTAAAAAGTTGAAAGAAAATACATCAGAGATCATTTGGCCGATTTCATATATCTTAATTTCATTGTAAGTATTATTAACATTACCGGCTATTATTATCATTATCATCAATATCATCATTGTCATTATAATTATCATTATCGTCATTATAATAATAATAACAATAATAATAATAATAATAATAATAATAATAATAATAATAATAATAATAATAATAATAATAATAATAATAATAATAATAATAATAATAATAATAATAATAATAATAATAATAATAATAAAAATAATAACGCCCGTCATTAAACCACGTAGGATGACACTTCACTTGTTGAAGTTTAAGAAAATTGGTTAATTGAAATTTTAAATCAGTTTATTCAATCAAGTATTGTTTTGTGAATTATTCGTAAATTTTGTTTTACCCTGCATATATCTGAAATTTTTCAGTTATTGACCTGGGTTTTTATGTACATTCTTTTGTAAATTTATATGAGATTTGTAATAAAAAATGATGAAAAAAAAATTATTTTATTATCAGACGATGACGAAATGAAACAACTAGCATAAGTTCATTCATCGAATTAGGAAAGGTGGACTAATTATTGATTATCGATTAGGTATCCGGGTTTCCTAAAAATAGCCCACATTAGTCGACCGAGAAAGTGTGGTCCCTAGTGTCATTTCGCGAGATAGGCTTGCCCAAAGCAATATTATTTTTAATGCAAGGGTCCATTTTTTTTTCGATAACGTCTTGGCCGCCATATTGGAATTTCAAAATGGCTGCCATTTTAACAATAAAAATGACTATAACTCTACTATTATAGCAGATATTGACATAATTTCAAGTGCTAACCCTATGTTTTAAATGTCAACCTATTTGATTTTAATATTGTCATGGACCATAGATGGCGGCTATTTTGAATTTCAAGATGGCCGACCGTTTTTCAACGAAATCTTTCTGGAAAACAAGTATTTCAATTATCATGGTGTTTACAACAATATAAATTAGAGTGCATGCCTCAACCCTGTGCCTACATAGCCAATTATACGCAGGGCGTTTATGGACGAATCCATTTTTGCTCAAGGGGTATGTTTAAAATAAATAAATATAAATAAATTCAGGAAGAAATCACAAACCTTACAGAAAGGCGGTATATCAACAAATGAACTATAAAATATACACAAATACATATACATGTGACTTAAA
>NW_022699971.1:13559-18442 GCF_011630105.1 Anneissia japonica
ACGCAGGGCATGTATGGGTGATTCCATTTTTCCTTGAGGGGTAAGTTTAAAATATATGAATATATGCATGATACTTAAGCTTATAGAGCACACAATTAGGCGTCCAGGATGAGTTTAACCGCTACCAATGTAGAAATAGCGTCTTTGTTACTGGGTACACACAGGCACCCTGTTAGGCAGTGTGTTCCACCTCAGGATATACCTTATGTGGCTGCACTACTGTGCACTGCAAAGAGAACGGCGCCGATAAAGTATACAAACAAGGAATGAGGGAGTTTAACTGGAAGTAATTTCACAGATAGAAGATCTATACTACCTCAGCCCTACCATGGTTGGAGCTGAGATAAGAAAATTTGTGATTATGGCACCTCCAGATGGCCAGAAATTGCACTTCCAGACATAAAATTTGAATATAATTATCTTTATAGCTCAATTTTATATTGAACAATTTAGCAGGGTGGGGCGGCCGGCTGGGTCCCCTTGAATCCGCCACTGGGTACTTCAGCAGATGGATGATCTATACCACCTCAGCCCCGCCATGGTTGGGCTGAAGTAAAAAAATTTGTGATTATGGCACCTCTAGATGGCCGGAAATTATACTCTTAGACTTCAAATTTGAATATAATTTTCTTATATCTCCATTAAAAAAAAAGAACAATTTAGCCTCCCCCTCCCCTTGAATGCGCCACAGATTTCCGAACAAAGTCGAAGTCGAGATTGCTTCCACGACCTCAAGAAATTATTTATTATGAGGGTTATCTTTGATATGGGTTCCCCGACGGAAACTTCACTTTTCCACCGATGGATAAAAATTACACTTGTATGTAGCTCAGAAATGAGTCGAAAATAGAAATAGAGGTGTTCCAAGGAGAGTCTTGCGTAAATAAAATGTCCACCCGCCTCAGCCCCACAACTTTTTGAAAATTCTGATTATGGCATCTAGATGGCCGGAAATGGCACTCTTAGATTAAAAGTTGAATACAATTTTGTCTGTTTTCTCCAATTTTTATTTTTTTTTGTGGATAATTTTGAAAAAAAAAATGGGATTAATTCCTAATGTCAAGCGAAAGATTTTTCTATTTAAAATATTTTCTTTTTACCTAATACAGTTTTTACAACCTATCACATTAACTACAGTGTACCGTACTGAAAATTCTGTACCGGTACTTAACCTTCATACAACTTTATTTTTAAAAAGTGGTCTAATAAGTATCTTATTGTTTTCGTTAAATTAGAGTTTAAATGTGGTTATATAATGCTAGTTTAAAGGCTTACTGTACGCCAATCAGTTACACTTACTATACATCTTCGTGGTCAGCATAAAGAGAACTAGAACGTCGCTTCATTAAGAGTGCCTACCTCCCCCTTATGCCTAAATACAGAATTTACGAATGCAGGCGATTTTTTGTGCATGCTCGAGGGTGGGTTTCAAGGAAACTTTACAGACGCACGTATACAGACGTCAATCACACATTTGGTTGCTCAACTCAAAAAAGAACTTGTAGTGTTCGTTAGAAAATTTAAAAAAATCAATATTTTATAATAATAATAATAGGTCAATTTATAAGGCGCAAATAAACAAGGTGTAACCACGAAATAACAATAATAATAATAATAATAATGACATTGCAGCGTTCGTAAAATGTTTGTCACTGGTGCTGGTAACAGTTACAAAAGTGCGGGGGTAGGCCCCCCCCCCTGTAGAAAAAGTGTGTGGGCTAATGGCCCCTCTGGCCCCCCGCTTTCGCCGCCGTTGGGAAAAACCAATGAAATGGTGATACAGTAGTTCTGGAAGATTATTCTCATTGTTTACTTCTATTCAACGTCTTCCGTATCATCCCGTATCAACTACTGTATCACCATTTCATTGGTTTTTCCCTTATGTTATACAATAATGATACTCGTTTACTACACTTCCAGTTAAACTCCCTCATTCCTTGTTTGTATAATTTAATTGGCGCCGTTCTCCTTGCAGTGAACAGCAGCCGCATAAGGTTGGAGTTTAGATGCTTGGTAGTTAAGATGCTTGATTTCCAATCCCAGAGTCCTGGGTTCAATTCCTGTCAGTGTTGCAGGATTTTTTCCCACGACCAAAAACTCCACTCCCTAAATCTCCAATCCCTATATCCTGAGGTGGAACATACTGCCTAACAGGGTGCATGTGTGTACCCAGATGTAACAAAGACGCTGTTTCTACATTGGTGGTGGTTAAACTCATCCTAGGGATGCCTAATTGTGTGCTCTATAAGCTTTAAGTATCATGCATATATTTATATATTTTAAACCCCTCAAGGATAAATGGAATCGCCCATACATGCCCTGCGTGTATTATCGGGTATATCGATAACTAACCACGTCGATAAAGCCCAGTGCGAACGACAGGAAGTTTACCCATTGGAATGTTACCCACAGTCTCGGTAAAAATTTCCCTATTTTAAATCCAGTGCGATTGTGGCTTAAGTCACATGTACCGTACTCGCGCGAATAAGCGCCCCGTTTGAATAAGCGCCCCTCTCGAATAACTGCTCCTCCTAACTTGAAGATTTCCTTAAGCGCCCCGTTTGAATAAGCGCTCCTTCTAATTAATAAAAATTTTCCATAAGACCCCCTCGATTTTCATCTATTTCCATAAGCGCCCCTCAATTTCCACTCTGTTTTCATAAGCGCCCCTCAGAAAGTGCAAAAAATATTTTAAGTGCCCGGGCGCTTATTCGCGCGAGTACGGTATTTGGTATGATAACACAAACACTCCTCACTCCTATATTTCTTGAGACAAACTTAGCATTTTTAGTGGTTGTTATCTGGCTAGATAAACTGGAGGTCGTGGGTTCGATTCCCACACGAAACATTTTTTAAACATTTATTTTACTGGCCAGTAATTGGGGACGTACTGAGTATTTAAAATGTCCACTAAATAATCTTAGATAACATAGTATAATACATGACCATTCAATATATGACCCACAGCTGTATATTGCATCTTTACATTTCTTTAGTTAGACCTTTTTTTGATTATTCCAGTGTTATTTATACTGTAATTCTATTTCGTTCTTACAAGCCCATCAGATTGAGAGAGTCCAGTCTAAATTTTTATATTTTTTAAATCACAATTTTAAAAATGACGATATTGTTTCATACGCATTTCCCTCACTTAGAGAAATATTTTTGATATGGTTTTTCTTTTTAAATGTGTTAATTCTATTTTTGGTACTATAGTTTATGTTCTTTATTTCCTCTTAAGATTAATAGACCTGGCTCTGGCCGTCGTAATGACCTATTTTTGGTTCCCTTTAACAGAGTCAATTGCAATAAAAATGGATTTATTCATCGTCTTGCCAACTTTTTAAATAACCTTTCTCACAATTTTACGTCAGTCGATATTTTTCACCAGAGCCTTAGTTCATTCAAAACCAGCTTATCGCAATCTTTAATCCATAATACCAAGTGGCTTATTTTCTGGGTGGGTTAATTCCTTTATTCCTTTGTCTTTTTCTTTGTTTTTGATTTTTTGACTTGTTTGTGTGCTTTCTTTTTTTCTCACCTTTGTTCTGTGTACTGTATGTATTTTTATGTGTTTTTTTCTGTTCTGTATTGTCTAGCTATGTTTTTAATTGCTCTGTTCTGTCTGTGTGTTTCTGTTGTACCTGTGTTCTGTGTTTTGTCTGTATTTGTATGTTTACTTATTTCTATTTGTATTTTTTATTTGTTTTATCTTCAATTTTTAGCTTAAGATGTTCCTCTTCGCAATATTTTTGTAAATTTTAATTAATATCAAGCTGTCAATTACCAAACCACAAGGACAATCGGAAAGTTGTCGTGTGTAATCAGAAATATTCGGCATAATAAATTCGGGAAAAGTTAGGGCTCCCGTCAGCACAAAAGATATACATTGACAATGATGGAACTTTGACTGCGATTGACAAAAAAATAAAACATAACGCAACATAATCAAAATAGAAACATTACTATTGGAAACGTTCAATTCGGCGATTCTGTTTCATTCATATGCAACAAATATTCATTATCATTACGGAGTCGCCGATATGTTGATAACTCTCTTTATTATTAAGTCTAGTAACAATGCAAACAAAGTGGTTTGGGTTACTTTGATATTCCTAATTCTTTTAAAGTCAGGCTCCGGAAGAAAAACACATTGATATGTTGTAGAACTGATTTTTCTAAGACATAAAAAAGTAGTTTGATCAAAAACTAAGCAACGGTGAATGAGATACAGATTTTTGAATATTTAAAAACTGGGGGAAAATGTGTAAAAATGTGCTGTTACTGGCACCACACCACCCTTCTTCAAGCGTTATATTGACGATTGCATTGGGGCCGCATCTTGTTCAATAGAAGAAACGATCGCTTTCATCAACTTCGCTAATTCATTTCATCCAGCGATAAAATTCACGCACGAGATATCATCAACTAGCTTGCCTTTCCTGGATATTGAACTCCATATCAAGAACTCTGCTCTGACTACCACTGTTCATTATAAGCCCACGGACGCTCACACATTTCTGAACTACCGATCATCTCATCCTCCTGCCTGTAAGAACTCTATACCATACTCACAATTAGTTCGCCTTAGACGCATATGCCAAAGCGATGATGATTTCAAAGCCCGTGCTGATAAAATAATGAATTTCTTCTCTACAAGAAGCTACCCTGCTTCTATCACCAATGAATGCATCAGAAAACTCAATGGTATTTCTCAAGAAGAAGCCCTTAAACCACGCAATAATACCAGCAATTCTGACAGGACTCCCCTAGTCCTAACATACCATCCCATGACTAAACAAGTGGCTCAAATTATCATCAAGAACTTCGACATATTAGCTTCCGACCCATCCACTGAGACTATCTTTAAATCACCACCAATC
>NW_022699971.1:21137-24633 GCF_011630105.1 Anneissia japonica
AAATGAAAAATAAAGTCTTGGTTTGGTAACAGGGGGCGAAATCCCTGAGAACTTCTGACGCCTATAGCCTTTAAATTGATTTTAAGCAATGCAATTAACATTTATTTCCATACGAAATTTTTAAATTATCCTGTGGCGGATCCAGTAATTTGAAATAGAGCTGGGCCCAGAGAGGGCCCTTTACAGATGGAGATGTATACGACCTCAGCCCCACCGTGGTTGGGGCTGAGGTAAGAAAATGTATGATTATGGCACCTGTAGTTGGTCGGAAATGGCACTCTCAGACTAAATTTGAATATAATTTTCATTAAGTTTCTCCACTTTTAAATTTCGAAAAAAAAAAATTTTGGGATGGTGGGCCGGCGGGGCCCTTGAATCCGCCACTGAAATACTCATCATAAAAAGTTTTTAAAATTATCCTTATAGTCATAGTTATGCCCGCTTATATATTTCGTGCAAACTAACATTCATAAAAATAATGATTTATTAACTACTGATTAGCTTGTGACGTATTCAAAATTCGAACCATGAAAAACAAATAAGATAAACTTAAAACAGTGATTAATAGTCTTTTTAGATTTTTTTTAAAAAATCTAAAAAAATTGTATGCGACAACACGTTTTTCGATCGTAATTTTACCTAGGCCTACCTAAAGCCTGGTTTCCATAAAATCGCTCACCCTATCAGCGACAGTTGCCGACAGTCGTCGGGAAGCTTAAACTTTGCCGATTGCGTTGCAGACGAATCGGGCTGCCTTCGCGATTGCCTCAAGGCAGCTAGAATGCACACTGATTCGTCTGCAACGCAGTCGGCAAAATTAACCAGGTTCAATCTTCCCGACAACTGTCGGAGACGGTCGCCGATAAGGGGAGCGACCGATGGAAACCGAGCTTATATAGCGTGTAGCGATTTTTTTTTTTGAAAACAAGATTTACTCACATGCATTAAGTTGTTGTTCTTTTGTGGCACTTTCGTTTATTCCCATCAATTTTGTTTTTATCTGAATATTGTGCGACCCATAGGTTGCGGAACGGAGATCTAGATGGCTGTAAATGGACGTCTGAAACTCCTTTTCCCCATCTTTTATAATTTTCAAAAATCAGAAAAAGGGACTTGGGCCCACCCAAGGCTGCTTCTGTCTCACAATGTCAAACATTTGTTTTGTATTTTTTTAATGTTAATGTAATGTAGTTACATTTCTTTATACTGAAATATCAAAGCGTTCGAGGTGTGGACTCAGCTCGTAGGCCTATAGTAATTGCTTCTCCAATATTAAAGGCAGTGTAACCACTGCTTGGGTATTTACCCAAGATCTTGGGTATTTTTGACTTGGTCTTGGGTTCTTGGGTATTCCGTTCAAATCCTTGGGTATTTTATTTTTACTAAGAAAATTAAATATTTTTGTTATAGAGGAAGAATTAAGAAGTAACAAAGTAGGCCTATATGTCAGTCCATTCAAGTAAGCAAAACTCAACGAAATGCACATAACATTGTTAATTGACTGTTAATTGCTATAAACATGGGTTCAGAATTGGTCTCTTATACACATCTAGATGTGTATAAGAGACAGGTCAAGGAGAGCGTCATAACCACTAGACCACGGAGGCTTCATGGTTGAACAGATTCAAATACCGCCAGATACACTTCATTACACAATAAGGTATGGCTAGAAACTTGATTTAAAAAATGGTTTATAAATTGAACTAAAAGGGAAACTATACATGCGAAAAACACGGGGTTTTTTTTCAAATTTTAATGCATTTTTAGGAAGCTTGGGTAATTTTGGGCAATTTTTGCTGAATCTTGGGTAATTTCGACCCAGTCATTGGGTATATCAAAAATTGTGAGTGGTCACGCTGATTAAAGGGTCTCATCATAGCTGCTACCCGGTAGCCTATATTGCACTGGGGCCCGTCAACACCTCGCTACGCTGCTGGGTGTACTGGTCCATACAGCCCGTGTGGACAGACGAGAGCAGCTTGTACCGACGTACCATCAAACACTGCAAGTAGGATGACCAGGCCCGTAGGAAGGGGATTTTTATAGTTCAAGCAAACCCCACTTTATAGCAAGTCCTCCAACCCAACCAATGCACTGCTGACCCACAAAGACTCAGGGAATGTTTTGCTGCAGACCTTTTAAAAACATAACTGCTATAGTATTATTTAAACCCATACAACACAAAAATCCTCGCTTCAAGTGTTTCGTCGACCCCACCGGGGCATCGACCCTAACCTCTTAATTCAATTAGGAGGGTGCGATCTTTTCGCGGTTTTTTTGTATATTGTTTTAATATATTATAACTATAATATTGTTTTAATTATGGTGGCAAGGGCATCGATCCGTGGTTGAAAGTGGGTGGGGGGGGGGCGAAATGAAATAGACCCCGAGAAGCTCTGGCGCCTATAGACTTTTAATTGATTTTAAGCAATGCAATTAACATTTATTTCCATACGAAATTTTTAAAATATCCAGTGGCCAATCCAGTAATTTGAAATAGAGCTGGGCCCAGAGAGGAACTTTTACAGATGGAGAGTGTAGACCACCTCAGCGCCACTATGGTTGGCGCTGAGGTAAGAAAATTAATGATTATGGCACCTCTAGTTGGTCGGAAATGGCACTCTCAGACTAAATTTGAATATAATTTTCATTTTTCTCCAATTTCAAATTTCGAAAAAAAAAAATTAGGGATGGTGGGCCGGCTGGGCCCCTTGAATCTGCCACTGAAATACTCATCATAAAAAGTTTTTAAAATTATCCTTTTAGTCATAATTATGCCCGCTTATATATATTTCGTGCAAACAAACATTCATAAAAATAATGATTTAATTTTATTAACTACTGATTAGCTTGTGACGTATTCAAAATTCAAACCATGAAAAACAAATAAGATAAACTTAAAACAGTGATTATTTAGTCTTTCATGTACACTACTTTTAAAATCAATTAAGAAATTGTTGCTTTTCTTCCTTTTTTAAATTTCACACTTTTGTATTAGTAATATTGCGACTACACTATTGTGAGTGAAAATAATATCAGGTTATTGTCAAATGATGTGAAAACACCTCGACCTGACGAAATAACGTAAAATTATCAGCTATATATATTTCTCCAAAAGCTCTAAAAAATACGACATGTTTTTCTTGCAACATTTTCAACCAAGTTTAAGAGCGAGAATAGCCTAGCAAAAGTGTTTCACGCTGACATTAGATGTTTTTAGGTCATATTTTGTCTTTCCACAGTCCTATCTCAGCAAATACTTGTCGGATTTTTGTATTGCCTTCTGTATTTGGAAGGCAATCCAATCCTGTATTGCTTGAAAAAGTCCACCGCCTAGAGGCTGCATTTTTACCTCTAGCGACTTTGTTGGCTTTAAATTGCCATTTCGGCTGTTCACCAATCAAATATGTTCTTGTTCATCCCCCCGCCCCAGCCCAGTAAACAGTAAAATATTCATAGATTCTTCTCATATAAAATATATGAATTCCCATTGAAT
>NW_022699971.1:26148-28662 GCF_011630105.1 Anneissia japonica
CTAAGAGAATTGTTTCCAATAGGGTCTAGAAAACATTTTCAAAACAATTTTCAAGAAAATAAAACTGATTACAACTTACAATGCCCGAAGGAAGACTCGGAAACAATGATCACAAGACAATAAAAGGGGGGTAAAAATGGTCAACGGTTAGGTCTTAATAAATATAATCATTAACCGCAAGAGAAACATAACGATCTAAATAAAATGCCGCCAATGGTGCGACGTCATTGTTGAAAACGCAGTGAAGTTGGTGAGGACGCATTTATTACTTTGTCTTGAATATGAATTAAAATCCTATTAAGGCACTAACGTATAAGCATGCAAATATTTCAGTAAGGGGCGTACCCATTATATTAAAAAATATATTCGAGAAGCAAATTTTACAAATATTCTTAGTTTTTAATTCAGAAGAAAAATTCTAGATTTCCTGGGAAAAATATATTTTATTTTGGAAGGGGGAATCTGGCCTTTAAGATTGGATTTTAGGTAGACTTGGGAGGCCTGCTGAGTCATTGCGACATGTTTCCAAAAACAAATACAGTAAAAAATTTAAAATGCCACAACTACGAACTAATTAAAGGCAATCTTCTGTCACATTTTCAATAATCGAGTTATTTTGTCCGTAGTAGTAATAAAGCTTTATTTATTCACGAAAACATAACTCAACAACTTACATGTTTTTCACCATGGCCGTGATAAAAAAGAAAAAAAAAAATAGTATATCAAATTTACAAAGCATACACTATAAAGGAAAGGCTTAAATACAATATAACTAAATATGATATTTTGGATTTGCGTCAGGAGAATCAATTAGGGGGCCTATATGTATTTTGCCCAACCTGTCGTGAAAATATATTGAATACTCAGTGCGTGATTCAATATACATTTTTAAATCACATTTCTCAAGCAATAAAATATCGTCACGCACATTTGTATTTGTGTTTGGTTCAACTATTGTGTACCTGGATTTGTGTTAGGGGGCTTTTATGTGCAATTTTGCCCAACCAGTCCTGAAAATGTACTGAATATTCCATGAGTGTAAAAACACTAGCAAAAAATGCTCTAGGCCTATACTTACTACTATTATTAAGGGTAATTGTTATTATCGTGATGGAATAAACAATCAAGGGCGTCGATCCGTGGTTGAAAGTGGGGTGGGGGAGGGGGAACGAAATGAAAAATAAAGTCTTGGTTTGGTAACAGGGGGGAAATCGCTGAGAACTTCTGGGGGGGCGAAATCCCTGAGAACTTCTGACGCCTATAGCCTTTAAATTGATTTTAAGCAATGCAATTAACATTTATTTCCATACGAAATTTTTAAATTATCCTGTGGCGGATCCAGTAATCTGAAATAGAGCTGGGCCCAGAGAGGGACCTTTACAAATGGAGATGTATACGACCTCAGCCCCACCGTGGTTGGGGCTGAGGTAAGAAAATGTATGATTATGGCACCTGTAGTTGGTCGGAAATGGCACTCTCAGACTAAATTTGAATATAATTTTCATTAAGTTTCTCCACTTTTAAATTTCGAGAAAAAAAAATTTTGGGATGGTGGGCCGGCGGGGCCCTTGAATCCGCCACTGAAATACTTATCATAAAAAGTTTTTAAAATTATCCTTTTAGTCATAGTTATGCCCGCTTATATATTTCGTGCAAACTAACATTCATAAAAATAATGATTTATTAACTACTGATTAGCTTGTGACGTATTCAAAATTCGAACCATGAAAAACAAATAAGATAAACTTAAAACAGTGATTAATTTAGTCTTTTTAGATTTTTTTTTTAAATCTAAAAAAAATGTATGCGACACCACGTTTTTCGATCGTAATTTTACCTAGGCCTACCTAAAGCATGGTTTCCTTTAGCTTGGTTTCCATAAAATCGCTCACCCTATCAGCGACAGTTGCCGACAGTCGTCGGGAAGCTTAAACTTTGCCGATTGCGTTGCAGACGAATCGGGCTGCCTTCGCGATTGCCTCAAGGCAGCTAGAATGCACACTGATTCGTCTGCAACGCAGTCGGCAAAATTAACCAGGTTCAAACTTTCCGACAACTGTCGGAGACGGTCGCCGATAAGGGGAGCGACCGATGGAAACCGAGCTTATATAGCGTGTAGCGATTTTTTTTTGAAAACAAGATTTACTCACATGCATTAAGTTGTTGTTCTTTTGTGGCACTTTCGTTTATTCCCATAAATTTTGTTTTTATCTGAATATTGTGCGACCCATTGGGTCGCGACCCATAGGTTGCGGAACGGAGATCTAGATGGCTGTAAATGGAAGTCTGAAATTCCTTTTCCCCATCTTTTATAATTTTCAAAAATCAGAAAAACGGACTTGGGCCCACCCAAGGCTGCTTCTGTCTCACAATGTCAAACATTTGTTTTGTATTTTTTTAATGTTAATGTAATGTAGTTACATTTCTTTATACTGAAATATCAAAGCGTTCGAGGTGTGGACTCAGCTCGTAGGCCTACAGTAATTGCTTCTCCAATATTAAAGGCAGTGTAAC
>NW_022699971.1:28986-37701 GCF_011630105.1 Anneissia japonica
GGTCCATACAGCCCGTGTGGACAGACGAGAGCAGCTGGTACCGGTTTACCTGATGTTACGTACCATCAAACACTGCAAGTAGGATGACCAGGCCCGTAGGAAGGGGATTTTTATAGTTCAAGCAAACCCCTCTTTATAGCAAGTCCTCCAACCCAACCAATGCACTGCTGACCCACAAAGACTCACGGAATGTTTTGCTGCAGACCTTTGAAAAACATAACTGCTATAGTATTATTTAAACCCATACAACACAAAAACCCTCGCTTCAAGGGTTTCGTCGACCCCACCGGGCATCGACCCTAACCTCTTAATTCAATTAGGAGGGTGCGATCTTTTCGCGGTTTTTTTGTATATTGTTTTAATATATTATAACTATAATATTGTTTTAATTATGGTGGCAAGGGCATCGATCCGTGGTTGAAAGTGGGGGGGGGGGGGCGAAATGAAATAGACCCCGAGAAGCTCTGGCGCCTATAGACTTTTAATTGAAGAAGCTCTGGCGCCTATAGACTTTTAATTGATTTTAAGCAATGCAATTAACATTTATTTCCATACGAAATCTTTAAAATATCTAGTGGCCAATCCAGTAATTTGAAATAGAGCTGGGCCCAGAGAGGAACTTTTACAGATGGAGAGTGTAGACCACCTCAGCGCCACTATGGTTAGGGTTGAGGTAAGAAAATTAATGATTATGGCACCTCTAGTTGGTCGGAAATGGCACTCTCAGACTAAATTTGAATATAATTTTCATTTTTCTCCAATTTTAAATTTCGAAAAAAAAAATTAGGGATGGTGGGCCGGCTGGGCCCCTTGAATCTGCCACACTGAAATACTCATCATAAAAAGTTTTTAAAATTATCCTTTTAGTCATAATTATGCCCGCTTATATATTTCGTGCAAACTAACATTCATAAAAATAATGATTTAATTTTATTAACTACTGATTAGCTTGTGACGTATTCAAAATTCGAACCATGAAAAACAAATAAGATAAACTTAAAACAGTGATTAATTTAGTCTTTCATGTACACTACTTTTATAATCAATCAAGAAATTGTTGCTTTTCTTCTTTTTTTGAATTTCACACGTTTGTATTAGTAATATTGCGACTACACTATTGTGAGTGAAAATAATATCAGCCTATTGTCAAATGATGTGAAAACACCTCGACCTGACGAAATAACGTAAAATTATCAGCTATATATATTTCTCCAAAAGCTCTAAAAAATACGACATGTTTATCTTGCAACATTTTCAACCAAGTTTAAGAGCGAGAATAGCCTAGCAAAAGTGTTTCACGCTGACATTAGATGTTTTTAGGTCATATTTTGTCTTTCCACAGTCTTATCTCAGCAAATACTTGTCGGATTTTTGTATTGCCTTCTGTTTTTGGAAGGCAATCCTTTTCTGATTGCTTTAGTATTTGTTTCAATTGTATTGCTTGAAAAAGTCATCGTAATTTTTCACTTTTCGATTGGTGCTATGCTGACCGCCCACCGCGTAGAGGCTGCATTTTTACAACTCTTGCGACTTCGTTGGCTTTAAATTGCCATTTCGGCTGTTCACCAATCAAATATCTTGTTGTTCATTCCCCTCCCCCACCCCGCCCAGTAAACAGAAAGCTGAATATTCATAGATTCTTCTCATATAAAATATATGAATTCCCATTGAATGAAAAAAAAAAATCACCATCAAAACACTGATTTCAATATGAATTGAATTAACAATCCTGTCTAGGAATTATGCCCGCCCAAAAAAAAAAAAAAAAAAAAAAAAAAAAAAAAAATGGTTCAATAGCAAACATCCAGGTTTGCTATTTATTATCCACCATCAACTAAACTGCCTTAAAAAATTTAAAGAAATTGGTTCATGTGGGAATTGAACACACAACCTCCAGGTTTGCTATCATTATCCACCATCAATTAAACTGCCTTAAAAAAACTTTTTTTAAAACCTGGCTCGTGTGGGAATCGAACCCACGACCTTAAAAAATAAATAAAAAAATAAATAAAAAACTTGCCCCGTGTGGGAATCGAACCCACGATCGCTGAGTTTACTACCCCTGATCCAGCATGACTAAACGCAGGGAAGTAAACCGCGGCCCCTAAACCATAAATGCGATAAGCCTAGTACCACACCAAGTACCAGTTAGTCAACTCTGATTCTACTAGAAAAAATTCTTTGTATATATACACTGCAGGTTAATAAGGACGTACTGTGTACCGTACTCGCGCGAATAAGCGCCCCTCTCGAATAACCGCCCCTCCTAACGTGAAAATTACCTTAAGCGCCCCATTTGAATAAGAGCCCTTCATAAGATTTTCTTTTTAGAAGTCAATAATCCAATCAATCCTGGGACTGTGGTTGTTGGCATGATTTGAGCTGTAGAGTGGAAACACATTCTTCTTCTGTCAATATCAAAATGAGGATATTTCTCTTGGACAGATGAAAGCTCCGATCCTTGGACAGACAGTATATCTCCAACTTTACTCTTTTTACATATTTGTCTATGCCTAGTTCTACTCCTCTTTCTCTTTTTCCGACCTTTAGCACATTTTCATCTAGTTTTCAAGAAAAAATACAATGATCCTGCCATCCTGCTAATCTCAATCGGCCGATGGCCAACAAGCTAACCTCTAGCATCTGCTATTTTGCTGTTATGTAAATATTCACGCATTCTTGTAATGAGCCATTTTCTCTGGACGATTATCTTTTCTAACCACCATTCGTGATGTCCTTATATAATATTTTTTCATTCAAAAAGTGACTCTTGAATTTAAAAATTTTCCATAAGAACCCCTCGATTTTCATCTATTTCCATAAGCGCCCCATCAATTTCCACTCTGTTTTCATAAGCTCCCCGTTTAAATAAGCGCCCCGTTTGAATAAGCGCCCTTCAGAAAGTGCAAAAAAATATTTTAAGCGCCCGGGCGCTTATTCGCGCGAGTACTGTATATGTATTTGTGTATATTTTATAGTTCATTTGTTGATAGACAGCCTTTCTGAAAGGTTTGTAATTTCTTCCTGAATTTATTTATATTTATTTATTTTAAACATACCGGTACCCCTTGAGCACAAAATGAATTCGCCCATAAACGCCCTGTGTGTAATTGGCTATGTAGGCACTGGGTTGAGGCATGCACGGTAATTTATATTGTTGTAAACATCATAATTGAAATAACTGTTTTCCAGGAAGATTTTGTTTAAAAACGGTCGGCCATCTTGAAATTCAAAATGGCCGCCATCTATGGTCTATGACAATATTAAAATCAAATAGGTTGACATTGAAAACATAGGGTTAACACTTGAAATTAAGTCAATATCTGCTTTAATAGTAGAGTTATGGTCATTTTAATGGTTAAAATGGCAGCCATTTTGAAATTCCAATATGGCGGCCAAGACGATATTGGGAAAAAATGGACCTTTGCATTTTTGGATTCAGCATACCCAAAATATCCAGAAAATGCAATAAAATTTCCTTGGGCAAGCCTATCTCGCAAACCTGTTTTTTTTAGACACTAGGTTTCTCACTAAAAGCTGCGACGCGTAGGGTGATGGTTTGACGTCACACTAAAAATCGGATTTTAATCAATGCAGCCAAAGCTTGTATATATTTTGCGAGCCGAATTCCGAGTTAACCTAAATTTATTGTGACGTCACTATAACAATTATACCTTACTAAATACTACATGCTCCATATGTACTGCTACACCATCTTACTCTTACCCTAGAAGCCAGACCATGTTTTGTATGCACTTTGAGGTGCAGAGAATTTGACTTCAGAATTGGTTCTGGGTGGTCCAAGAATCATTTTTGGCTTGGTAACATATTTTCAAAATGTGGCGAAAGGTTAAAAGGTCAGGGTCAAATGTCAAAGCTATAAGGTCCTTGTATCTCCGCAACCACATGTGGTAGAGAATTGAATTTGGTGACAAATTGTTCGGAACCTGCATATTTCTATTTGCTGTAATAGAACATTTTGCTAAGAAATGACCGAAAATGCCGTTTCGGACCTTTGACATGCTTCAAGGTCATAGCCATATTGTCCTTATATTTCCGCAACCACTGGCGGTAGAGAGTTAATATTTTTGTCAATTTGTTCGGAACATTCATGTTTCTATTTCGTCTAAAAAAAGAGTTTGCTAAAAATGACCGGAAATGCCATTTCTGACCTTTGAAATATTTTATATAAGATAGCAATTGAGTCGTGATTATCTCCGCAACCACTGGTGGTAGAGAGTTTTTGGTGCCAATTTGTTTGGAACATTCAGGTTTCTATTTGCTCTGATAGAACATTTTGCTAAAAAGTGATCGGAAATGCTGTTTCTGACCTTTGACATGTTTCAAGGTCATAGTTATATGGTCTTAATTTCTCCGCAACCACTAGTGTTAGAGAGTTAATTGCGGTGTCAATTTGTTCGGAATATTCATGTTACTATTTGGTCTAATAAATGAGTTTGCTAAAAAATGACCGGAAATGCCATTTCTGAACTTGGACATATTTTATATAAGATAGCCATTGAGTCATTATTATCTCCGCAACCACTGGTTGCGGAGATTAATTTTGGTGCCAATTCTCCATGTTTCTATATACTCTAATAGAATTTTTCCTCTATAAAAAATAGCGGAAATGCCGTTTCTAACCTTTGACATGTTTCAATGTCACAGAGAGCGCCACCTGGCGCCGTGGCGACACGACTGTGGTACCATAGAGATATATAGCTCTATGTGTGGTAATCTATGTTCTGTTTTGCAAACCGACAGGCTAGAAGTCAAAGTGTTATGCATTATACAACATTAGTGATAATGAAAGATTTTAAAATTCAATTCGTTTGAAATTACTAGTAGAGCAGTTAATGCCACAAAATAGCCAAGTTGTGCATTTTATCAGCAAAGCATGAAACTTGGCACAAAGTTTCAGCGATGTATATATAATCAAACTATAGGGGCTGTCTCTTATACACATCTAGATGTGTATAAGAGACAGGAATTAAGAAGTAACAAAAGTTTGCCTGGTGCCGATTTATCGAAGAGGCCCTTAAGGGATAAGCAAGTTACTGTACCATATTAGTACACACCTCGAGCACTGTCGTCATCATCATCATCATCATCATCCGTCATCATCATCATCATCATCATCATCATCATCATCATCACTATCATCATCACCACCACCACCACCATCAACACTATCATCATCATCATCATCGTTATCAATCTGAATTATAATCATAACTTTTCTTTTTGTAAAATGCATGTTTCAGGACGATCCTATTAGTCTGTTCACTTGGTTCATTATTTTGGATACGATGGAGACGGAGAAAAGCCGCCGAACGCAAAAGAAAAGAAGAAGAGAGCGAATGGACTAAACAAAAATATGAAACAGTCCGGGGACTCCAAGATATTGCTGAACAAGAAAGTATAGTAGCCAAATGCAATAAAGCAAAGGTTGTTTGTTTATGTTTATCCTTGATCGGTGAAATGGCAGCTTTATGGAATACTGACTATCCTGTCGTAAAATGTATTCCAATTGGTTTACGTTTTTTCAATGTTATTACTGACTCAATAGCAGAATACAGATCAAGACAAATATCTGAAGAAGCCATTAAGCTACTCCAAGAAGACAATGTTACCTTCAAGTCTAAGAGACATCAAGAAAAAAGAGATGAGTACTGTTCTAGTCTGAATGAATTTCGGTCAGGCCTAGGTGGTGTATATTTCCAATTCAGAAGGGATGGCGATCTAATGAAATTTTTCAGAGGTAATATTTAAAATGAGTAAGTTAAGTAGTTTGGGAGTTGAGTTGAATAGTTGGTGGTAAACATGCTCGACTTCCAATTCACTGAATCCATTGAATGGTCCCGGGTTCAAATCCTGTCAGATTCCAGGATTTAGTCTTATACGATAAACAAATCCACTCCAGAAGCCTTCGTGGGATTGACCATGTGCCTAAAGGAATAACATAAAAATAAATAAATAAATTACAAATTAATTGGGATAACACAGTTGCAGATATATCATTTGTCATAAAACGAAAATAACCTCAAAAGTCAGATAATGTAATAGCTCATTAAAATGATCAAATAATGTATTAACTTTCAATGATATACAGAATAATTTTTTTTTCGCTGATTTACAGAATTTGTATTGACTTTTTATGTAGTTAAATTACAATTTTCAATTAATATATTTAAAAAAAGCAACTAAATTGTAGAGTTTTTCTAGCCTTTAGCTAAACACATGTAATAATTGATCAAATAATATTACCCATAGACCCAGGAACAAGACAGAAAAATTGGTTTTCACTGATTTACAGACGTTTCCTACAAAAAGCTTAAAATTCATTACCAGCCAAATTTAAGGGTCCTGCAAAAGAACACAGCAAATGTACTATTAAACTGTCTGACGATTGACGGGACACTATTGTAAGATAATAACTTGCTTAATGCAAATTAAGTATTAGACTTCGCGCCTGAGTTGGCCAAATATCAAAACTAATAATGGCTAAATAAATAATAATACAAATTTATCAATTTTAAATACATTCTAATAACATAATTATTATAGATTAACAGTTTGTAATTATGGCAAAGATCGTATAATAATAAGATAGCACTCTCCGCGATTTCACGCGTAACACATAGCAGCGTCGATGTACGAAAGAAGCATAAAAAAGTAACTTTTTTGAGAGAGAGGGCGTGCTAGTTGTTACTGGTTGTTAGTGTTTGCACGCAGAAATCACGACGTGCGCTATCTTCAGTTTATACATAAGAGTCACAATAAGCAATTAGTAGAGCTGCGCATAATACACTAACGGGAAATTATTATAGGAAGGTTAGATTTAATGCTTGAAAAAATTTCCTGAGGGCCAGCAATCTAACCTATGTATAATAATGATTTCCCCTAATGTACGATGCATGCAGCTGTACTAAGTGTATGTCAATCGCCGTCGTTTAATGTTAGTTTTGATAATCAAATCGACTGCTGTAGCAGTCATCGGTTGCTATAGGAATATGATCAGAATGTGTGCGTATTACATTTAGTTTAGCTGTGCGTATGCTGATATGCTCCTGCTGGCTCCTGCAGTATACGCTAACACACAGCTAGCGACGTTACGATGAATAAATATTGTGTTTGAAGAACAATTGTAATGCTATTTTAATAGACATTCGTCAAAAAAATAAACATTAGCGGCATTTGAGAGAATACAGTAATCGCTGTTTGATGTGAAAGTCCAAAAGCAATTGTTTTACGTTAGGGTGCCTACACTGCATTGTTACAGAATTTGCACACATAAATTGAAGAGTGCACTATCTTAAAGTATAGGTAATAGTACTAAATGAGAAAGACTGTATTACTGCTATAACGATTATAATTTATTTAATTAATAATAATAATAATAATAATAATAATAATAATAATAATAATAATAATAATAATAACTAATCGAGACCAAAGACAAAGCGTATGTAAATAGCCACCAAAAAAGAAAAAAAATATGGACCTTATTTAGCGTATTCAATATTCGTTTAAAATTGACAACAGACGCACATAACAACTATTAACTTTTTTTGCAGATGTTGTAAAAGTACTTCAGAAGTGGATCAACAAAAGGCACATAGAGGGTAACGATTATTCAAGTTTCTTTTTACTGGAAAAAATGAAATTGTTAAAGTCAATGTTCACTTATGAACGTTTGTATTAACATTTTACATAAAATGTTTTCTATAGTAAATAAATAAACAATTTTAAAAAAATGACAGTTTTATTGAAATAAAGAGCTCCAAAATATAACTGTCAAAAAAAAAATCAAACAAAAATTAATAAATAATTCATTTACCGAAATATCGAATGTTCTTTAGTTTACAGCTTTTTAAAGTGTATTAAAACTATGTTTACAGTCAACAGATTCGTATCGCTGATTGTCAACATCGGTCAAATATTTGGTTTCGATCTCTCATATTATGGTATGATATTCCATGGGTGATATAGTCCTTTCAGATAATTTATTTCTGTGCATAAAAACATTTATGTATATGTCGTCTTTTTTTTAAATGGGCTTTAAATGTTATCTATTTTTACGTAACATCATTCCTATCTGGAAAATTACTACAGATAACTACAAGCTAATTAAAACATTAATCATTTCAATATAATACCACGAGCCGACTAATAAATAAATAATTTGAATATACACCACAAGCTGATTAATAAATTAATAGTTTAAATATTTTTGTAGCTATGCTGACCGGTGCAGCCAATATGATTTTAGATGTCATCGCCATGTACCAACGCGTCAGCGACATACGTAATGGCTCACGTGATGAAACTGCAAATAAAATAAGAGAAATTGCAAGTAACCTAGAGGAACAAACTTATACAATGGACTAGATCAAATGGTTTAAAAGTCGTAACCACTAATGAATAAACGTGATTACGTTACATTGTCAATTGTAAATATTTTATTGTAAATAATTTATTAATGTTTTGAACAGGGTTAGTAGAAACACATCATATCAACCTGCAATAAAAACAACCAATCATTACTTAATATTTAGTTATTCTTATTCAGTGATGGTGATGGTTTGGTAATGGCATCTTTTGTAAAACTATAATTGACAACACTGAAGTATTGTTGAAATAATGTAAAACATAGGCCTATTGTAAAAATAAATTATATATAGGCCTATATATATGCCTATATATATGCCTATA
>NW_022699971.1:37744-39673 GCF_011630105.1 Anneissia japonica
GATAATAAAGATAAGAAATTGGTAACTTGGGGCAAGAGGAAAACGGACTGGACCTCTGAGTATTTAAGAGAACTCAACCCCAGACGACTTTTATTTGCATGGGATGTTCGTATTTCATTTTTGCTGTTCGCATTGTTATTGGTTGCACAGCAGTAAGTGTGCCACCATGTACAAAAGTCTGCAGAGGCCAAACATCCTTATTGGTCTAAACTTTTTTTGAATGACGCCGACTCAGAGAGCCACAGAAACATGAATTCAGATGTTCTGTGAAGTGTGTCTATTTTCATACAGCATAAAGGCATTTTTAGGGAGTATATTCGTGACCATCTGGTAGTCATACAACCATGCACTATGAACAATGCAGTAAAATAATAATGCATTACAATTGAGATTATTTTAAAGATTTATTGATTCATATTCGTTACAATTTGTGCTATCAGTTGTAAAAACAAAAGCTAAGATTTACTGTTTTATTCTTAGGCTTTTTAACATGCATTTTTACCTGACCTATAGTGTTTCATTGACAGCTGAGTATTCAAAGAAAGTTAATTGTATTATTCTTTTGTAGATTAAGTTTTGTTTTAGTTAAGTTCCCTTACAATTTTTGTCCTACTATGTGACTTGTTAATTTTAAATAAATTTTATCTTTTGTATGAGTCACTGGGTCGTGAAACAAGTGTAGTACTATCCACCTGTTATGATTCATTCTGTATAAATATATTCAACAAATAATTAAATCTAGTAAAAAAGTAAAAAATGTAAATCGATAAACTAAAATAATAAAATAAAAAGAAAGCATATTAAATTGTATAGTTGTTTATCCATTGCTGTCTGAATTCCAGAACGCCGTTTGATCCGAATCTACGTTGTGCAGAGAAATCAGAAAATAGATTAAAAATTCTCGCGAAAAATCCGCCTTTCGAGAGACTGTTACTATCATCATAATGTTTAGATAAGTAGTCTATGTGAAGGCTAGTAGGCCAAAGCAATGCTATATACAAGACTTTACGATATCTTAATTGACTTATAATAGGAAATGCCTGATAAGACGTCTAAACGGATGGTGCTACGATATTCGCTTCCAGATTTGAGCAGGCGTTTCCAATGGCTCCCAATTTTTAAATTCGTTGTTTTTGTAGTAGGTAATATTGTAGTTGGCCACCATGGATTATATTATCGTAATTTATTATCTATTGGTATTAATTGTAGGCCTGAAGCCAAATAAGAAAATACCATTTGCTCGTCCCCTTGTGCATCCATTTTCTCTGCCTCAACAATCATTATTTTATATTTCTTTATTTTACGAAATGTACGTAAATCTGGCTAATTCGCACAGTAAAATTCCTCTCTCGATCGTTTGTGGTTGGGGATACATGGTATGGATCATGTCTAGTGCTTCTTTTATTTGCTTTCAATGTGTCTAGCTGGTAAAAGTGAGAAAGTAGTAGCCGTTTCCAATCTCGGAGTTCAAAAAGAAGGTGCCTTCATTCTCCCCTTTTTCGAAATATTTAGATAAAAAAAACTACTTTTTTTTAACTTGGCCTAATAAAATATGATGACATTTTCACTAACTAAAATATGGCTAAATTAAAGTAGGCCTTAGAATAGGCCTACTTCTGTTCATACTACTATGTGACTGTTGTTGCCATTACTGTTGTCGTTATCATTATCATCATTATCGTCGTCATTATTGTCGTGGTCTTCCTGATCGTCATCGTCATATCATTTATTATTATTATTATTATTATTATTATTATTATTATTATTATTATTATTATTATTATTATTATTATTATTATTATTATTATTATTATTATTATTATTATTATTATTATTGTTGTTGTTGTTGTTGTAGTTATTGTAATTTCACTCTTTAAAAAATGGGTGGGTGGGGGTGCGGAAAGACAAATGTATATATTATTTTGAATT
>NW_022699971.1:40473-43291 GCF_011630105.1 Anneissia japonica
ATATATATGTATGTATGATTATGATTATCATTTTTAAACTTCGCGGATTCAATGTTCGCAAGGCAGATAAAGTTAAACTCTGACCTCAATGACATGAAAGACGGTAGTGCCCTGGAACACCGTACAGAGTGCTACAGTAGTTGGCTACGTTCACTTGATCATTGCGTTTAATACTATGTTGGATGACAGATCATAAACGTGAGAGCGTATATCAGATATGTCAGTTGCAAATAATATAATCGTTGTCGGGGCAGGGATAAGTGGTAAGTACATTGTACTAAGGTTATGACAGCTAGTACTGTACAGTCATCTCATTTCGTTTCTTTATGCATATTCCATTCGTCCGTTCCGTTTCATCGCTCATCAGCTGTTACAGTACTGCAATAGCGCTAGCCTACTGTTGTCCGATCTCTGAGCATATCTGAGCTAGCGATATAATAGCTTTCAAGTGCTGCTATTTTGTGTTGTTTGATCACGATTGTTAATATGATAAGAGTTTTTTATGGCTCAATAAACCACATGACTATTAATAAAATTTAGAAATGAGGTCATTTACTATACGAACCAATGCACGACTTTGTAATAATGATAATAATATATTAAGAAAGACGTGTCGGCTGTTGTCATCGACGATCGCGTGGTTTGTATACACAACATAGGCCTAACTTTAAATAAGCAAAGCCAAGCCTTCTGTAAGGCCCTGAGTTTTAGCCATTATACCTCTTATCTAAATGGTTTAACCAGGGAGTTAACTCCTTGCACCTCCTCGGTTTACGACTTATGTCAAGGATTTCTACAAGAAAACACTCTTGTGTCAGGCATATACTTTTCAATATTATTGGAATCTTCAATGATGTTTTAGATGGAATGATGTGTTGTTGCATAAGCTCACGATTTTAAAGTACCTACACACAGTTTATATTTTTATTTGTTATGGATATGTACGTCCGAAATTAAAGTTGATCACATGAAGTATCTTCCCTTTAAACATACTGTAGTGTATTAATTTCACAACCCTGCTTGTGTCTGTAGGAAGTCATTATGATATGAGAATGATAATTAGGTTCCAATATAGATCGCTACAAGTTATATCATCTTGCAAATACAGCAAAGCAGTTAAATATTGTTGTGTTCAAATCATAAGTGTGTGAAAAAAATTGCTCATCTCTATGGGTGAATTACACTCACGGCGCTCTTTGGGATTTGTACCGCAGGCAAACAACAAAACAAAGAATAACAAATATAGGCCTGTAGGAAATCAACCCAATTATCTTTTGTATAGAAGTTTTTACGTTGATAGTACCAACTTTAGCTAGGTATACTGAAAATGCAATCGTAGGCAGTATTTCGTAATAAAATTTAAAGAGTACATCCGTTTTTATCTTCATTATGCTGTAAAATAGCAAATTTTACATTCATTATCGACTGTCTTAAATGGATCTTCTCCGATTTATGGTACGGCTTGGGGAGGCATAAAAGTCAAATTATTATTTCATCGAGTTGCAGGCTCAAAGTCATGAGTTCGACTACTCATCCTAGTAGAAGATCGTATAAAATCATGCAGATAAAATGACATAATGTACATATACTTGAAATCAAGCACATGTAATCAATCACAATCACGTCAAATTCAGTGAAAGATCAAGCAGACAATAAAACATATCAACATTCGAATACATATTGTTTTGTAGGGAGATAGCCATCAATTTCCTTGCTTTGAACTGAGTTTTTAGTGTAAGCGAGCGCCCCTCACGCGCACCCGTAGCTCTTCCATCCCCAGTTGAAAGAAATGATCAGAGAAATAAATAGGCCTATCATTTATTGTCGGGACACATGTTAAATAAACTACTTCCGCAGTAACAGTATGCTTTCTTTATTGTAGGTCTATGTGCAGCCAATTATCTGAAAGACAATGGATGTGACGTTATTTTACTCGAAGCACGTGATCGAGTTGGTGGACGGACGCTCACCTTTAGAGTACGTATGGATTACAGTTATGCCTATGAAAATAATGATTAGTAAAATGTCAATCAATGCATCGCAGAGATTCGGTTGCCTCAAGTTGCTCTCGCGTATAGAAAGGAAGGGAAGAAAAATGTCAATAGCACCAGAATAAGTCCAGACGGAATAGAATTTTCAGTTCAATGAATGAGCTACCATAAAGGCATGATTGCCTTTCTTTCATTCATTCTTTAGTTTCTCCACACACAAAATGACATTCTGATAAGATCACGTAATTAATCACGTTTTTTAAAAGCAAAATTAAGAAAGTAACTCTGTTTTTCTTTTTAAATTTTTAATGTGAAATATTAAGATATCATGATTTATAATAAGTCATAAAATGGAAACAAAATGTATGTTAATGGAGTTCAGTTAAGTTTGAAGAAATTTGACCGCCATTTAAAATACAAGTATTAATAATTAATGTGTTTCTCCCTCATCCGTCCTGGTGCCCGTTAGTATGTTGGGCAAAAAATGACTAACATTATTTCACCGCTGCTAGGTTTGTGTTTCACCTAAAATTCAAATACAATATGAATAGCGCACGTCTTTCGAAAGAGACGTTTGAGCGGGTTTAACCCGTAGGCCTATATACTACAGTATGGCCAATACCCTCTTTTCCTAAAGCAGATGATCTTCCGACGATGTCTGCCCAATAAACCACCAGAAGTAGCCCGATTGGTGTCGTTTCATGAAAGAAAACCAACCAATCGGTAATTTCAGTTCATCGTCGTTTCTAATGATTGTCTACTACCTGCGTCTTGATTGAATTTTCACTCAAAACAAAAACAAATGATCACCAAGGGAAATTACTATT
>NW_022699971.1:43677-47495 GCF_011630105.1 Anneissia japonica
CCCCAACGGAGTGGGGATGGGGGGAGGACAAGAACAAGAGGTCCCAGGTTTTGGAAGTCAAAAAGCTGTTTGATGCATTCCAACTTAAAATTTTTTTCATGATCATCCAACCAGACATGGAGGGGCAGCTTTTTTAAAACATAATTAAAACGATACGCATTTTAGTCGTGCTAATAAAACCTATGGTTTTGCCAGATTTGAGCTAGTGACCATGGGACTTAACTGGAAGAATAGACATTTAATCTCAAAAGCTCTACGTTGAACGTCTGATAATCATAATCGATGAAGGCCTATCTTGGTTGGATTGGATTTATTATGTGTAAACACCAGGATAGCCCACGAAAGTCTGAAGAAGACTTTATTTTTAGTGGGGTCCTTCTGGGCAGTACAACGGCATACGATAAGTGGCGTAACGAAGGGACCGGATGCCCCTTGAGGGCCCTTTATGGCCCAGACGCTCGGGCCGGGGCCGAGAAGGGCCCCCGGTGGGGATCTGGGGGTAGAGGCCCCGGCCGCTCCGGCGTGTTTAGCGTTCTATGACGTATTTTAATGCCTTTTTTACACATTCGAATTCTAAGTTTATGTATCGTGATTTGACCCAAAAAAGGCATACTTTGTTTTAACTAAGATATCACTAATAACATAATTATTACGATAAATACCAAACAAAACGAGCCAATTAAAATAAATGTTCATGGACTATTGTACCGTACTCGCGTAACTTTTTGAAGTTTCAACAAAACGCAGACTGGTGATAGTGATGATAATAGTGATAAACAGACTGGCTTGGAGAAGGGCCTTGGTTATTTGTTTGTTAAAAAAAAGAAAAACAAATATTTGAATTTGCTGGGGACACACTTGAGAGTTCATAGCCGTTGCACCACTCAACACGATCCCGTATTCGTTTCCGAAAAGTGTACTGCGTTTTTTAACGTACACATTGCACACGGGATCGGCTTAAACGTACGTCTCATCCGAGAGAAGGTGAGCTAATGAAACTTGTTTTTTTTAGCCCTCCAGCTGAAAACACACAAGGAGAGCAGCGATGGGAATTTAACCGGGGATCAAGAGACCTCCGCCTTTCAGCACGCACACAGTGGCTACCTCTAGTTTAGTCGACTGAGATAAGCTGCTCTTTTTAGAAATGTCTAGCCACGATCTGGCACTATCTGTCCTTCATTTATCATTTATTTCATATATAGGTCTACAGAGATCTAATCGCAGTTTTGCATACACTGACAGATACCGTTAACCTATATTTTCAGTCGGAGCCGACTGATAGAATTTTAGGAGGGATAAGATAATTGAGATTAATATCATTGAACAATGCATAATATTATCTACATCCATATTTTATGCGTCTTAAGTGGTAAAAAATGGTGCTGTATATTCTCTAGGGGGTAGGGGAACTCTGTGCCCCCAACGCCCAGTAGCGTAACTACCGCCGGTTCAAACGGTTCTGTGAACCGGGGCTCCTGGGGTTCAGGGGCCCCCGGTATATTTTTTAGTTATTCTTTTCAAACCAAACGCTAAATATATGGCCTGTTTAGTTTCCTGTCTCTTTAAATTATCTTAGTTTTGTTACCTTATTCTGGTTCCCATATATTGATTAAATTAGTAAAAGTACGATGTATACAGTATATAATAATATTCCTCCCTAAAACTCAGGTTCAGAACTAGGATGATGCCCAGCGGGGATAGTACTATGGATTACCTAATAATAATGTACAATATTCAATTTCATAAATGGGTCACGGGCCTGGTATTATGTTGGGCGGTTAATGGTATTAATACGGATTACTTCAGTAAGAGAGTATAGTAATTTGCTAATATGCGTCAAGGGCCCCGACGATACCCTCGAACAAAGCCCCTCAGTCTAGTTGCGGCGCTGCTAGCGCCCCCAGTATTACTGAACCGAGAACCAGCCTGCCCCTGTTCGCATACAAGGAAGACCACCTTGATATTATAACGTATCTGTTTTATATTACAGGATCCGTCTGTTGATTATGTGGATTTAGGCGGAGCTTATGTAGGTCCAACTCAAAACAGGATTCTGCGAGTAGCAAATGAAGTAGGAGTCAAACCATACGTAGTGAGAGACGCCGAAAAATCTGTATGGCTGCAAAATGTAGGTTTTTATGGATTTATTATTAATTTAAAAACTTAGGCCTATATATGAGATCTACCAACAAATAATACACAAAAAGCAGTTTTAAAACTTTAGAAACAAAATTTGTATTTTGACAGTGAAGCATGCGGCGAAAGGGGAATAATATTATTTACAGTGATACACGGTTTGTGATAATGATATTAATAATCTGTATATCAATAATGAGCATATACAATAATAATAACATTGATAGTACAGTATATGTTGTAATCCTTCAAATGACGCTTGAATGTATTGTTAATAATAGATTAAATTACGTTTATTATTGCATGTACTCCTCTTCAATAATTCACCGATAAGTGAACCATTATTATATTCTCACCCTTGTAATATTCTCAGACGTCGATTTGATTTAGGCCAATGTACATTCTAATTATTTCAGGGCAAACGATACGAGTTCAACGGGTTTATGCCGAAATTCTGGAATCCCCTGATTTGGCTGGATGTGAATAGCATCATTCGGGAAATCGACCGCATAGGAGAGACGGTAAGGCAAAAAAGAAAAGGAAAATGTCATACCTGATCAGCATAATCATAACAATTTTTTATTGAAATGATGATGCTTACTGTATTTTAGTTATGTTTTTGCTTCAAACACTCACTATTTATTCATTGAACAAGATATTCTTTTCAAATGCTGTATGTTAGTATTTCGATGATTTGGTTTTGTTCTGTATTCAGATTCCATTAGACAAGCCGTGGGATTGTCCAAATGCCGAAGAATTAGATAACATGACATGGAAAGAATGGGTTCTTAAACATGCATGGACAAGGTAGGTTTACGTTGGAAATGTTTATGCCTTAACAATTAATAAAGAAAAAGGAAATCGTTGCCGAGCCACTAGGACTCATAGGGCTATATCTTATCCCCAGTTACTGTAGCGTGAAGCGGATGATAGTGAATCCGCCTGGGTGGGACGCTGGTGGCAGGCTACTCCCAGCAATTTGCTGGTACCCATTGATAGGCCTACAGCTGGGTAGACTGAAGCAAAAGTGCCTTGCTCAAGGACACAAGCGAAATGCACAACGAAGGATTGAAACACCGATCTCGAGGTTAGGAAACCCAACAATTAATAATAACACTAAATAATGAAAATAATAAACACGTATGCCTGTGATCGAACCGCTCTCTTAATAGAAAGGTATCGTGACACTCATACACTGCAACAGAAGATGATAATAATAATGATACGGACCGGTAAACAATGCGACAGTGAACGTAGGTCGAATCTCATGGATAAAAATAGCCTTTATATCAGAGACAATGTAAATATAATATCGATAGGGCCTATACGTTGAAATATTTACTTTATCAGGTGTCAAATATTTATTGAGTTCCTGATGAAAAACTGTTGTCAGATCGAAACGTCACTAATAGATAAAATATTTTTTGTTTATATAGAAGGAATAGTTAATTATAACAATAATTGTCGACTTATATAGCGCATATAGACTAACCTCTATACGCTTTACATTATTACCCCCGGTCACTGGATCAAGCACATGGAACAACACTCATGCCCCATAATGTTGCAGCTGTATTTAGCGCATGGTTGTGTTTGAACCTACCAGGTACCCACTTGTAGGCCTACTCATGGGTTTAAAGAGACAAACGTAGATAAAGTGCCTTGCCTAAGGACACAAGCGA
>NW_022699971.1:47832-62053 GCF_011630105.1 Anneissia japonica
TGCGCTATACATTATTACCCCGGGTCACTGGATCAAGCACATGGAACAACACTCATGCCCCATAATGTTGCAGCTGTATTTAGCGCATGGTTGTGTTTGAACCTACCAGGTACCCACTTGTAGGCCTACTCATGGGTTTAAAGAGACAAATGTAGATAAAGTGCCTTGCCTAAGGACACAAGCGACTTGCACAGCGAGAGTTTCGAACCCCCCGACCTCAAGGTTGGGAGTCCAAGCCACAACCGATGCGCCAACCACTTCTAAATTAATTATAACGATACCGGTATTAGTTCTTTTGATAAGAATAATTATACAGGATTTTACCTCGCTGCATTGCAACGTCAGTTCGGGTTCTTTTGTGACGCAAATTTAAAGGGCAAAGAAAGAATAGCTGTAAATTGTCATGTGAAAATATACCGTAACAGTCACTAACCTAATATTTAGTTTGTAACCATGATGCTCATTCCCCTACGTTTAATAATGAATACGGGACTACCAAGCTTTAGCTTTACCTATTATTTGGATCTCACGATTTGTCACAATGAACTCATAACACAATAATAAAACATTATACAATTCTGTAATTTTGTAACAGTGATTGTAACGTCATTCATTGCTAAACATTATACGTAAACTATTTTGTCTCAGATTGATTTGTAAGAATTTAGTATACTTGAGCTTTTTTTTAAAATTTCATTTCATTTCAACTACATCCAACGGCGGTGTCGCCCGTTACATGATGTCTGTCACATACAGTATATAAATGTATAGTAAAATACAAAAACATACAATAAATAACAAAGGTAACCACAAAAAGCAACAAAACTCTATTGACAAAATTTATTGACGAAATCAATAATAATACAATCATTATAATATTTACTTATCGCCGCAGCACTGCAAAGACGTATTTCCTTGCGTCATCTCCGTTTCACGTGACTACCGAACCTCATGAAATTTCAGCGCTATACTTCTTGTGGTATATTGCACAATGTAATGGATTCAACCGGATTAATGGAGTCGAGAATGCTGCCCAGGTAAGCAATCCTCAAAGCGATCCTGATTAAAACATGTATCTCTAATCAATATTTTCCGCAGGTCAATCTGACTTAACAACTTACTAATTTACCAACTAGAACAAACCTTGGGATACGTGATTGTCTTAGCTCGCAAACACGACTTGTCCCATAAATACACGTACGTACGTTATGCTACTTGGGCATTTAGCAACAATATCCAAAGTACGGGGCTTCAATGAATGGTCCAATCATTTTGCCACATACTCTGCTGTCAGATTATTTAATGACAATCACCTAGATTTAATGTACTGTATTGTATTGTAAGAATATTTTATTCTTCTTATACTAACCTTGTGCAATTGTATGTCGATTTGAATTACCGAAAAGGACAGTTACCTATGAACTGTTGCTTTTTAAATGATATTATAACTTAAGTTTGGCAATGTATGACTATCATAAGTGTGATTCGTGTCAATTGAAAGATAGAAATCGATATTATTGATCAAGGTTTCAAGAGCCAGTTGCTGGTTGTATAATATCAATAAAAAGAAAATCTAAACAATGTGTAAAAAACCTCTCAGCACATGAATGTTGTGGTTACTGTGATTGTGATTATTTGAGTGTCTAACAGGAATTAGGCCTATTGTCAATCCAAACACTCGAAAGGAAACTATCTGAAGTAAAAGAAAACATTGAATTATTCAGTTTAAGGTTTGTCTGTCGACGAATTCTCGTTATAATTATCATTAGAAGCAGATAAGGAAGGAAGGAAGCAAATATTACATTTTTAATAAAATGTTTATGTTCATTTTAAGTGGCAAATGGTTTAAGATTTGTTTTTCTTTCAAAGCTGATTACAAAATTCGTTATTTTTTTCCCAGTCTAATAAGTTTATTGGAGGATCTCAATTGATAAGCGAGCGCCTTTGTGATCGGTTAGACCAAAACCATGTGATTTTGAGCAGCCCAGTTACACAAATACAACAAACAGATGAAGGTGTTCAAGTCTCTACACTTGACGGCAAATCATATTCGGTATGTCCGCATTTTAATTTATTCTAATACATATTAATATTGCAGCAGTCGTAGGAAAATGAATACATAAATTATTCATGTATCTGTTTCCTATTTAACAGCGACCTTGTTTAGACTTATAGGCGCGCAATGATAATTTTAAAGTTCCTGGTCTATGTCTAGTTACTTTCTATATTATATACCCTTCTTTGATATAAGATAAGAAACAACTTTACTAAGTTCTCTACAGCCCAATGGCGGATTCAAGGTGGGGGTGAGCCTGGTCGCTTTGCTCCCAACTAAAATTTTCAAAGTTATAAAAAAAAAAGGAGAGAAAAAATGGAATGTTAATCAAATTTGGATCTGAAAGTGCCATTTTCGGCCATCAAGACAAATGGAGCAGACTCTCTCGTACATTTATTCTCGTTCGAGAAATACACGCCACTTCTGCAATTTTTATACTTTTTCTTGGGGAAATTCTTTTTCTCCCGACGAATTCTACTGTTTATTTACCACCGTTTGAAATGGTAGCACATCAAATTATGAAAATAATTTTTTGCAGGGTTCGGCCGTCATACTCGCGATGCCACCATCAATGACGCAGAGGATCACATTCAGCCCACCGCTTCCATCATTACGTAATCAACTAATAGCTAGGTCACCAATGGGATCGGTCATAAAGTGCATAACATACTATGAAAAAGATTTCTGGTTCGATAAAGGTAATTAGTTAAAATACAAATGATACGTTGATAAGACATTTAAAGATAAACGTAATGCCTCCTATCTAATAAAAAAACCTAATGATAGACCAATCCGCTAAGCCCCGCCCCTTGGATATTGTTGCTAAGGTCGCACAAAACGACAGTGTTAAAACATACGCAAAATTAAACACGTGCGTTTGTGGGACACGCGCATATTCCTGAAACTGTTCTGATTGGTCAGTTGTTAAGTTTGATTGATACTCGGGAAAAGTCCATTAAAATGTGTATAGCTTATTTAAAAGGATTAAGTAAGTTATTATTCCAATTAAAGGCATATGGAACTGAATTTTTGTTGCTGTTCTTTAGGTCATGACAGGCAATAAGTACTTTAAAAAACGAACTGACGGCAGACTCAGGTCGATACGGAACTCTCCACGCAACTGAACGGAACAGAACGGAACTGAGAGCCGCGTTGTCGACATGAGTCAATTTGAGTTGAGTTCCATTCAGTTGTCTATGTTCTCCATTTTGCGGATCTGAAAAAGCGCTCAAGTCGACATGAGTTTAGTTCCATACAGTTCCGTTCAGTTGTGCAGAGCGCTCATGTCGGCCAGTTGAGTTTAGCTCCTTCCAGTTCCGTATCGACCCGAGTCTGCCGTTTAGTTATTGTTTATCGTGAAATTGCTATATACTGGATGTATTTATTATTTGTAGTGGGCCTACCACTTTTAATGTATAGTATAAGTCTAAATTAAATATTTCTTTTTTTTAACATCTAAAAGCATGTTTAAAAAGATAGGTATAACAACGAAAAACATAAAATGAAATCTGACATACACAAAAAATTGTTTATTTTGCATTTACATGACGATTAGAGAGTGAAAATGTTTTGGTAGTGAGAATCAATCGAATACTTTGACATTAACTATAAACCATGAAATCTGGCATATTGGCAGATAATCATCTTAATTATGTGACAAAACAAAAGTCGTCATGATTATTCAAATAATGTAGTATATGTATATGCATATACTTCTAATCTGTTTGCGGGTCCAGTTCTATATGTATTTCCGAATGAATTTTGTATTGATTTTTTTTAATGATTTAGGTCTGAGCGGCAATATATGGAGTTTTGACTCTAGTTCACCGGTCTTATGGAGTATTGATGACACAAAACCAGACAACACCCACCCAGCATTAATGAAGTAATGTCAATATAATCTATATTAATACTTGCGTTACACCACGTAGATAGTTCTGAAAAGACCTGTTGTTGGTTGAGAATATCTCAATAATAATCGTTATGATGACATAACACGTTTATATTTAACTTTATACTCTCATTGTATTCACGTCATATGTTGGGTGAGCTCGCATTAATCCGTACAGGATTGGCTTGTTGAAAATATAAACACTCTTAGTCCTGTCATGGGGTTGGATGTAGTGAAGCCCGTGCCTCCATATCTACACACGATTGTAAGTTACTTTGACGTGGAATATGGAAACAGCATTCAGTTGATAATTTTATATGTAATTGATAACATGCTGAAAATTACCATTTGCATTTTGTGACCAGTGTTAGGATCACACTGTCCAACAATCCGTTTATCGGTTTACTTATTTTATTTTAATCGCGATTATGAGAATAACGATCCTGAATCGTTTTTACAATGGTATATTTAAGTCAGTCTTGACGACATCTTTACCCTCAACGTAATTTGTCCATCTCCGAGCAAGAAATATTTTTCGTTAGCGCCCGCTATACTGAAATGCTACATGATAGTGATATATAAGGAGTTTTAAATACATAACCATGCTATGTAAAGTATGCCTATGCTACAAATCCTAAGCAGACGTTGTACATCTAGTATTTCTAGCATAGGCATATGGTAGGCATGGACGAACGCGACGATTGGCGTGTTTTTCACATTCTGATTGAGTAATGCACAGTACAGTAGCGGTGTTAAGGAGTTGGGGGGGGGGGGCACGGAGGAATTTTTCCCCGGACATTAGTAGACTATCTATTTATAAAATAAATTAAAGAAAGCCTCTAAAACCCCATAAAATGTCATTTTGTGGGGTCCTCGCCATCTGGGCCATTTTAGAGATATATTGAGCGACGCCCGACCACGCCCACCCGGGCCACCCCAGTATATTGCCCTTCTAAAGTTTTACCTTGCCCCTCACTTGACCCCCAGATTTCAGGCGTCGCCACTGGTAATGCAAAATGGTTTTCGTAAAAAAAAAAAATGAACTGCAAACGACTGAATTTTATTTAATCTTTGGACACAAGAACCCATGGCATTGGAGTAGGCATGCCTATTATTTTATATAAGAATTTTGGGCTATAGCATTACTACAGCATAGTCCTAACGCAAGATGGGATATATCAAGGTAATTGCCTTGTAAAGCAATTATTGTAATATTATTTTTGACACTGATTATCATTTAAAAATTATTACCTTTACCCGAAAATTTCCTTCTTCTGGTCCTTCCTCATTTTCCAACACCGCCCTCTACCGATATAGGCCTACAATAATTGCTCAGGTCTACATCAATTATCTCAACAGCTTCCTAGAGGGTAATAAAGCCAGAAGTGTATGTTACGATTCCAAAGAGAATAGGTAAGGTTTGAGCCTAATTAACTTTTAATTCCATTCAATATTATATCCATTCTGAAGTTCGTCCTAAAAAGTTGTATATGTGATAATTCTATACTGCATGCTCTAGAAGCATGCTGCAGATTATATCGCTTCGGTATTTAAGAATATAATACATTAAATTATATCTTTTGATTACGTTATTAATATGAAGGGCTTAATAGTTGTAGTAGTACTAACTGATAGTTATGAGTCAGTTTATGTGAGAATAAAGTAACTTATAACTTCACTGCAAACAGAAAAACAGAAACATGTCACAGATGATGAACTACACATACAAGTAATTAGAATCAATGGAAATTTTGTTTTAGATTTTTGTGTTTGCAAAAATAATGATGTATTTTCTTCATTTTTTAGACGCGACATGATATGCAAATTTTATGCAAAGGCATTTCAATCTCAAGAGGCCTTAAAGGTAAAGATTTATAATTGAATTAATGTATAATATTCTATCTCTTGTCAATGACTTGCTTTGATTTGATTTATTTTTGCATTTAGTTTCACACATGACACAGCATTTTTTTGTTTGTTAATTTTTGCTTAAGTTGGTAATAGATTTGTGAGTGTCACCAATACAAAGGTGTATTTTCACCATATAAGTAAAATAAAGTACAGAATGCGAATGGGTCAACACCTATCTGCCATGACGTCAGACAACAGCGCCCTCATAATTTGAATATCTCTTTTCAGCCAATCAATTACATGGAGATGGATTGGATGGCTGAGCCGTACTCAGGTGGTTGCTTTACTACAGTATATTCTACAGGAGTTTTGACCAAATTTGGACGGTAAGCAAATTGATGCAACTGAGAAGGGCGTAGAATCTGAATTTCTTTTGACAGGGAAAATTACAATGTTGTCAAATAGAGGGCTGGTGATTGTTCCGTTATTTCGTAAAACCTCGCATAGAAGGACCTTTGTGATGTTCTTCGTTTCGAAATGGGCTTCTTTTCAAGATGGGCTTCTTTGCGAGATTAATTACAAAAGAAGGGAGTGAATATATACCGCAGCGATTAGAAAAACGCAGTTTATAGAAACTATGCTTCACCTGTCGGTTACTGATTTTGCAAAACAAAGCCATTTAAGTTTTTTTTCATAAAAGTTTATTAGTTGTATTAGGCTTATACCAAATCTCTAAATGTTTTTACATTCAAAGTAAATACTTATAAAAATATGTTTTTTGAATATTATTATTACAGTATAACAATGGCAATACAATCTCTAGTTATAACAATCCCATCACTATCCAATTATTGCTTGCTTGCTTGCTTAGAGAGATAGCAAGACCGTTCGGGCGTGTGTACTTTGCTGGAACCGAAACAGCAACACAGTGGTCAGGCTACATGGATGGGGCTGTGGAAGCTGGTGAGAGAGCAGCCAGAGAGGTAAATTTTCCTGTACTGTATTACATACTTTTCTGTACTATATTGTACCACACTGTTAACTGCACTACTAAAATTGAAATACAGGCTTCCCTCCAATTAAAGACCACTTGTTTGTGGCCCTTTTTAATATTTAATTATTAGCTGTTCTCTCCAATTAAGGACTCCCTCTATTTACAGATCAAAGACCATGGTTTTGGCGGACCCAACTGGACATTTTCAGTCGGTGTTTAGTTAAAGGGATCCCACCAAGACTAAATCTGATAAATACTACTAAATTGCCATTGTTCATTTAAGAACACCTTTACGACAAAATTAGAACCTTCTGACTGTCTTAGCACATGATTGTGCCCACGCCCAACGTCGTCCTCATTCCTTTGTCGTCGGTCAAAGAGCGAAGATATTTTTTATGCCATTTGATTGGTTTTACTGTTGCCAACATCATTTCTGATTTGTGTAATTTAAAATAGAATAACATGTTAAAGTACATTAATTACTGAACTAACACAGTTACTTCATTACATAAAAAACGTGAATTTTCATTATTTATTAAAAAAAAAAAGAAGAAAAAAAAGAAAAAACTCATGCCAATGATAGATGCCCGGTACCTTATTGCCTTATTTTTCTCATATTAGTATCAAAACTTTATTGTAAAGTATTTATTTTACAACATTCTGTAATTACATATAAGTATTTTACAAATGTCTCATATTGAAATTTCTCTCAAATTATATCGAATACTAAATTTTAACAATGTAATGATCTTGCAGCATTCTCATATGAAGAATCTATGGCTTCGTGTAAACGTTTTTCTGAAATTACTGAAATAGAAATAAACATAATAATAATAATTATTATTATTATGTATCGCATTTCATTTACTTTGTGTATTTTAAGGTTTTACATCGATTAGGCAAAGTGTCAGGAAGTGAAGTTCATCAAGAAGAACCCCAATTTCCTGTGAGTAGACGTAATTTTAGTTCAATTAAATTGAACACAACACACTTTACATTAGTGAATTTTGAGTAAGTTAAGGCTTTTATGTTATTTACATTCCAGTTATAAATAAAGTTTGAAGCAAACCATTAAATCTATACAATTTATGGAATTTAATTTTCTTCAACAGGGCATGCTAACTGTTCCATTAGATCCGACTTTCTTCCAACGTATAGCGCCATCTGTCGGCGGGTTTCTTGCATTTGTTGGTGTCAGTAGTGTCTTGACGTTAGCAGGAATTATAGGATGTGTTCACGTGATGAAGAAAAAATAAATACAAATTAAATAAACCATCTATTAATATAATTATGTATACATTTTTGTCAATTATACTTAATGCTAATTATGTGAAATAATTTGCCCTAAATCTAGGTCATTCAAACAAATTAGCTAAAATAGAAAAGATTCAATTATTTTATTTAAAAAGAAATGACAGGATGGAAACTGGCCTATTTATTTATTCATTTGTTTATGTATAAAGCTCCTTTCTATGCCTTAGCGTTGCTGCTGCAATCAACACTGGAGCAGACAACCCCACCAGGTACCCATTTGTTACTACTGGATGGAGAGAAGCAAAGTTCACAGAGAATGGTTGAAACCCCGACCTCGAGGTTGGAAACCAAACCGTTCCTGCTACGCAATAACCACCTCCCGCATTAGATAGGGCACATTCTTACATTTTTCCACTTACTTGGAGATTCACCTGTTTTAAGAACAAATTAATTAGATATATAGGCCTATTGGTGCTACGATTGAGTCGATTGCCAATTTTATTATTTTAGTTGGACATTTTTTATATACATACTTGTAATTAACAATTGTAATAAAATTATTCTAGTCATTTTATATTAGACTTAACAAGCATTAAAATGTTATTAGTTTCAACCACAAGAATTGCTTTGGCTAAATTAGGACCAGGACTATAACAATAATGTTACCCTAGCGCTCACAGGCAGGGGGATTAGATTCGTACCACCGCCGTAGCCACACGATGCAGTGAGTACCCGGCTTTAATGTTTATTGTGAGCCAATGACTTTCTTTATTTCGCACAGTTGATGTCAGTTGAGTTGAGAATCGAGTCGCAAGGGCGACATAAGCCCAGTTTTACGTTCTATCATTAGCTAGCAGTATTATGCCGGGCACTCACTGCTGCGCCCGAAGGTTGTCGGCAGACGCGATGCTAATAAGAACACAACGCCACGACGAGCGCGTAACGGATCGTTTTTAATGACGATCCGCTCATAATGCCACCGACAATCATCAGAGGGCGTCGAGTAGTCTATAGCTCACAGGGAGCGGAGTTAAAATCGTCGTACGACCGTCGTACACGACGCCGTGAGAGCCCGGCTTTAATGTTTATTGTGAGCCAATGACTTTCTTTATTTCGCACACTTTATCTTTAATGATACAGTATTAGTTTATCAACAATTAAAAAAAAAGAAACTTATCATAGAAAGTTAGGACATAGGCCTACGTTTCTAGTAATTTCAGCTGTTAGTTTTATAACAACTGCATAATTTAAACTGTAGGTCAAAGCTTTCATATAAATGTGCAGTCTTTTAAAAAAAAACTGAATTATATAGGCTAGTTTGTATACATGCCCTCGTTTTCTCATCTACCAGAAACAAGCAATAAATCAATTGCACCAAATGTAAAGAACGGAAAATATCATTACCGTAAGTTTTAACATGCGCAAAAACCGTTGACATACAATTCATGAGACATAGCAATCACGAAACAATGTGTTATTTACTCGACATTATTAGAAAATCTTTTTTAAAATAATGAAATAGAACGATTTGGCGTCTACATGCTGAGGCTTTCGTCCAGCAGTGGACCGACAAAAGCTGATGACGATGGTGACATTATTACGGACAAAAAAACCAACCATATATTACATATAATGACTGAGATTTGAAAATGGGGTCTGAGGTCAATCAGGGCAATTTCGATTTTTTTTTACAAAATAATTTACTATTATTTATTCAGCTTTAGGCACTAGAAGTGGCAATCCCATTACTTACAAGTTTATAAAGAAGCCCTGTTCAAATTGTCAAATTTTATTTGACAAAAACATGGCATTCCTATATAATGGTCATGATGACATCACATCATGACCATATATAGGCACATCATGGTTATATATGGGCACACAATATTGTTTTTCAATAAACATTTGATAGTGGACAGAGCTGTAGACTAATCAGGGTGTCTATAAAACGAAACCGAAGACCCAAAATACTTTTCCCTTTTATTTTATTGATAATCAAAATCAAAATTACGAGATTATTTGGACGTCTGTTGTGAAATTATCTTCATATTTTATACACTCTATATGGGTGTTTACAAGACAAAGGCCAAAGACTAAAAAGACCTCCATGGCCAATTGTGTTCTCTGTTATCTTTTTAAAAATATTTCGAAATCTTCAAAAAGCCATTGCCAAGTACCTCTTTCATCATTTATATGGGAATAATATGATGAATATAGAGAAATACCCGAGGTCTTCGTTTTATAGACACCCGTATACAGACGGCTAGAATAAGGCGAGTGGAAGCAGGAGACAACACCCCTCTGGCCAAAGTCGAAATTTACGCTCCTTAACGGGTATATGGGCCTGTTTCTGCTGAGCAAAAAAACACGTGTTTTTAAACGGTTATTAAAAAACATGTGTTTCCCCCCCCTCCCCAGTAGAAACGGGCCACAAAACAAAAACACAGTTAGAAATGCGTCTTTTTACACGCATTCGTTATAGGGTTCGCGTTCAGAAAACGCGTGTTTTGTGGTACACTTTTCAGCTGCAACGCAATACCGTGTTAGTCATGACCCATCGGTGACCCAAATTGACCTCTTCGTTGGTTTTATCGCTCGTCCGCGGGAAATTCGGGCGAAGAAAAAAATTGAAATAATAGGATGACATGCTTGAAGATCATACCATACTTTTTTTCATACTTTCGTGGTGTGTTGTTTACTTCTTTCGCAGCATGCGCTGTAGCTCACAAGGTTAAATGTCAGCTTCAACTTCCGTTAGTGACGGTAATTTCGGCTCCGCCCACCTGCCAATGCTCCCATTACCGTGTTTTTATTAGTTACACTTTTCTCTAGAAACGCGTTCAGAAGGAATTTAACCGTTTATAAAAACATGTGTTTTTTTCGTTATTCAGCAGAAACACGGCCTATGACCCATTAAACGTTAAATAACAATTTAAAACTAGCCATTGTGTTTAGTTCAAAACTTACAAGCATTTGTCAACGATTTCAAAAACTTTACCATATATAGATTAATTTACAAACAAGGAGTTTGTCGCCACCACTGCAAGTTTTGACCAATCTTTCAGTAAACCTAGACGAGGAGTCTATTCATGAAATACCGGAGTAGGCATCTGGCTCTTTTGCAGATATAGAGCTCGGTGCATCCAGAAATGTTCTCTTTCTTTGAAACTAAAAAAACATAAATTTGGTTATAAAAAAATTTAGGGTTATTGACATGAGTAAACACAATTTATTAATAGACGGATTGATAAGAAAATGTGGGATGTACTTTTTCCCGAGTTCTGAGTATAATGGACATTCAAAAAAAAAAAAATTGAAGTCGCCTTCAATTACATTTTTGTTGCAGATTTTGCATGTGCGTTCCTGTTGCGGGATACTATTCCACCGCCCGGTTTCAATTTCTCATGCCAGTACACCAAGTCAAATTTTTTTTTAAATATTATTTTATATTTAAAGTCGTGTTTGAATAAACGATAATATGTCAACTTAGAATGCGTTCACTTTCTTTAACATGTCAATATCGTAACTGTTTAACTTAAAATCATTTAAGAAACTGAATTTGTCGTCAACAAATTGTAGAAACCAAACATTGCCACAACCGTAAAAACAAAGTAAATCCTTTCATGGTCCAACGCATGTAATTTCTTAAGATTTTTCTGAACTGAAACGCATAACATTTGAATAAGTGTGCAGCCGAAACCGAAGGACGTTAACTAAGCAGTTGATGTGTACGGGGAGTCTACCGTGTTTGGCAGTTATCCAATTTTGATGGCATTTCTACCAAAGACCTAAATATGTATCTGCAGAATTTGGTGTGAATTTTACTAAGAATATCGGCAATACGGTATTTCATAAGTTCACAGGTACAAGTGAGATGTTAGGGTTGAAAAACGATTTTAATGAAAATGAAGATTTGCTTTTTTTTAATTGAACTGCATCAATTGAACCGAATACCGAGAAATAACGCTCTCCATAGACTGTAGACGACTATAGAGAAATTCCATTGTTAAATTTCGTTCATGGTCTCAGAGCAAATACAATGAACTATGCCTTTGAAAACAATATAAGCTTACCTTTCATGTGATAGGGCTATTCAAGCTTTTCTATACCGTCGGACAAGTAATGTTTTCCCTAGGCCACATTCAGAAGCCATTATCTCCATTGCACCAGGAGGCTCCATTTACTAAATATGGACGAAAGCAGTAAGTTAATTCGTGCTTGGGGATCAAACAGTTCTGCAGTAGCAATATAAGCAAGTCAGATGAAACTATTCGAATATTTATAGGTATAAGTATGGCATTTAATTAGATCGTAATCTCTAAAGATATAATATTATTACCTAACCGTTGAATATATTTAATTACTAATATAAAGTGCGCAACTGTATGTTATTGTTAATATCTACCGTACACATTAAGCCATAACAAACAACATTTTTAAATTTAGCGGCAAAACATGGGTGCGTGCTCCCGTGCACTCTCCCCTCACTAGATCCGCCCCTGTTTATTGATCAGTGTTTTATTTTCTTTTTAGAAAGGATAGTAAAATTATTGACACTTTGATTTTTGTTTAGGCATGCTATGAAATTGTTAGCCTACTTTAACAGTGTAACGAACGTTACCTATCTTTCTCCAATCGATTTTTATTTAATTAGGCGGTTGTTTTGAAATACAGTATATATTTATATATTTGCAGTTAAATGTGGTGATTAACTATTTACTACGGTTGTTAACATTTGTTAACACTGTGGTAATGTGATAAAATATGGGGGCTTGCCGTGTCAAAACTAGCATCATTGACCGAATAATAAAGTTGACTTTTTAATAGGTTAGGGTCGGGTTAGGGTTAGTCATATCAGTTATACAAATCCCTGGTCATATTCTCCACATTAAGCTTAGGTAGGTAGGTTATTTACTGCAATCGACTTAGGTTATAAGTAAGTATTACTGCTCCTCTCTGTATATACAATACTACCACATTCCTATGATAATTTGTTGTCGTCTTGGCGTATGACTGTGGCCTGATATACAACTCCTTTGGTTAGGCACTTGTTGGATAGAGGGCACAGGTCGCGACAATTGCATTCTTTGACGTCATTATCTGTGCGGATTGTGGTATTATTAAGTTCTGATTTGTTGTGTGCAGAGATTATTGAACCCATATTCGGCATACAACTGTAACTTATCTTGATAGTGTTTCGGTTAAATATTTTCCTTAGTGCATGGTTGGGTAGGAAGCATTCATCCACAATTTCTAAAAATTCATGTCCAATTCTTGTCTTTAAGTTATTGCTGTATGGAGGGTTGAACCAGGTGATGTTCCTTTTTTGTTTCCTTGTGTTGTCTCTTTGTGTGCTTTTAGCTGTGGGTTCATACGTTAATTTGTGCTCGTATCCACTTTCTTTTAGGGCTTCTTGGCAAGGTTCCTTGGTGTCATTGAATACAGTTTCGTTAGAGGAAATGCTAGAGAGTCTTCTATTTATGGCTTTCGGGATGTTCTTTATAATGGAGGGTGGGTGGTTACTTTTTGAGTGTATGTACAGGGGCTTGTTTTTTTCCTTCAAGTAGGGTCTGTGGGTTCCGTCGCTTAGGTTCAGTGTAACGTCAAGATAGTTAATCACTTTCTTGTTCGCGTCTATTGTTATTTTCAAATCGTACTCTCTAAACACATTACATATGTACTTTTTTATTCTTTCGATTTGCTGGGGTGTATCGTCAAATGCTGCCAGTCCGTCGTCTTTGTAGAGGGCAATCTTATTTCCATATTTTGGTTCTAATTTTGCCAGTATGAAAAGGCCGATTAGCTCACATGTCTCTGCTCCGTCGTAACTACCCATCGTCACGTCGAAATTTGTCTCGGGGTTTTTTTTTCCAGGCTGTTTGGTTGCTGAATAGTAGAGTGTTTTTGGATTGTACAATTATGTTTCTTTCCTCTTCTGTAATTTCTGCGTAGGATTCGGCGAAGTCGAGGGCTTTAGAAAGTAGGTTATGTGAAGTCGATGGATAGAATTCGGTGACGTCGAAGCATATAAATGAGTGGTTCTGCTTATCTAGGTTCCTGCTATTTTAGTTTCTTCAGTTGTGATGGTACTTGCAGCATTAGCTTCTGCTATGATTGAGGAAGTACCTCATGAAACAGCCTGTAGTGCAATAAAATGTTGAATTTGTAACCAAGC
>NW_022699972.1:0-562 GCF_011630105.1 Anneissia japonica
CCTATTTAATACACTGTAGCAATACAGTGGACAAGTAAAAATAATGATTAGTTTTTGAGTTAGTTGACAAGTAAAGACAAGATTCTTTGCTACCTGCCAGACCCGTGACCAGAATAGTATGTTGTTGGCCTTTATGATGTCTACATTAATTACTCGTTGAACTGAGAACATGATTAAAGTTAATTTATCTGCCCGTAGTTTGTGTTCATAACAGCAATTTATAGCACATTGCTAATGATTTATGTGTGAGCATCAATCCTCCTCATTCATAGATTTTTTTACAGATGGTTATTGTAAAAAGAAGATGGCATTCTGCAAAGCTCTTTGAAATCAGAGGATCAAATTCTACTCCTGTTCACTTTGCCTTCCCACAAAATGTTCAGTATCTGTTGCAGCACAAAGTGAACTAGTGTGTGCAGATTAATACATTAACTCCCAGTGGCTGTCAGATTTTGTAAGAATCTAAATGTGCATTGAACTAACTCACCATGTAACACCATGTTCTGTGAAAGTGTCTACAGTATTCTATGCATACTGATAGTGTCTAAAAACACTAGGCGAT
>NW_022699973.1:0-701 GCF_011630105.1 Anneissia japonica
CCTCTAAAGGGCCGGTAAATTCATTATCATCACATCACCATTATAGGCCTAGTAAAAAAGAAGTGATAACAAATTTTTCATAAACGTTTATCAGCGATTTTCGGCAACCAAAGATCTAAATAATCTGTGTGATGGTGTATAGAAAATTAAACCTGAAAACATTGTTTTTTAAGTATTCGATGCACATTACCTACTTCAAGCCCCCTCCCCATCCCATGATCTTCACTCATGGTCATACCCAAAACAACTTAGGCCTAACTATAGCTTATTACCGCACGATTTTATTATAACAATTATAGTCATTGGACAAATTACAGATTTCTTTTTCGCTTTTATCACAATTTTCTTCACATTTAATATCATTAATATTATTATCTATTATCAATATCACTGTCATCATCGTCATCCTTATTGTTATTATTATTATCATCATCCTCATCATCATCAGAATTTTCTTCACATTTAATATCATTAATATTATTATCTATTATCAATATCACTGTCATCATCGTCATCCTTATTGTTATTATTATTATCATCATCCTCATCATCATCAGTAGTAGCAGCAGCAGCAGCAGCAGTAGTAGTAGTAGTAGTAGTAGTAGTATATAGTAGTAGTAGTAGTAGTAGTAGTAGTAGTAGTAGTAGTAGTAGTAGTAGTAGTAGTAGTAGTAGTAGTAGTAATAAGTAATAAGTAATAA
>NW_022699974.1:0-517 GCF_011630105.1 Anneissia japonica
AATTAAAATTTAAAAACATGTATCTGATGTATTTGCTTTAAAAATGTACTTCGAAGTAGTGATTCAACATCTACAGTACATGACCTAAGCCCCACCATGGTTTTGGTTGTGGTAAAAAAAAATATTTCTAGATGTCCGGAAAAAACATTATTTTTATATGGTACAATTTATCATCTTCAATGACATGCATTATGAAGCGTAAACAAATTTCTCATTATATTTTGTATTAGACATTTTTGACAACCATTGAAATCTAATTAATAGGCCTATAAGATGTACCATAAAAATAGAATTAAGGGTCTTCCATTTTACGGGTTACCTGAGAGTGGGAAGTACCCTGTGGCCCTCCTTTGATCTGCACCTGGTGTGTGTGGTTATCTGCGCGAGTTTTTGACAATTTTGTGAGTGTATTAGTGCAAGTTTGGCACCCGACTGCGTTCATACACCCACTCCGAAACGGATTTACGGCACTGTTGTTTGTGGAAATCTCTTATGTTGTGGGTCTCTGGTCAAATAT
>NW_022699975.1:0-1099 GCF_011630105.1 Anneissia japonica
GAAAAAACATTATATGTATTTTCTACATATTAGTAGACTCTAAAATCGATTAAATAAGCCTTTGAAACCCCTAAATTGTCAAAATTTTCGGGGGCTTCGCCTCATAAACAACTTTCGAAACCTTTTATTCGAAGCTCGACCACGCCCACTTTGCTTTCGTTAGGGAAATCTTACCCCTCGTCGGGGGCATCTCCCCCCCACAAATGTCGGGGACTTTTCCCCCCACCCCCGTCGGGCAAATCCTGGCGCCACCTCTGCCGTTCAGTAGGAAATCTACAGTGCCCAGTACAAAAAAAAAAGGAAAAAAAAGAAGACAACAATCACATTTAAATTTTAAAAAATCAACATTGCTATTATATAGTTGACATTGCATACTAAAGTACCATAATCAACATTATGGCAACGCCAAATACTGGGGCGGATATGTGACCTGGGCGTGCACTTCTGGAAAGAAGCATGAAACTTTGTCCTAGGGGAGTTTTTGAGTATGCCGATTTCAAAAATTGCGGGAACCACGATGTCACTCCACCCCTTTCCCCCCAAAAATGGAAAATTCAAAATGGCCGCCGAAAAACACAAATATGACAGTTTAAAGGATCTAAGAGCCCACATTACTATGATCTTGGTGTCAATACATGTTTTTTAGTTCAAGGAATTTAATAACACATTATTAAAATACAATGCCATACATTTTTATTGTGAAAATGCAAAATGAAATAAAATATTCAAAATGGCCGCCAAAAAAACCCCCACAAATTTGACAGTTTGAAGGCTTTTAGTGTACATATTACCATAATCTTGTGTTAATACCTAAGAATCAAGGAATCCAATAGAACGTATATAAACACCATAGTATACATATTTAGTGTGAAAATGCAAAATAAATATTCAAAATGGCCGCCAAAAATCACATATTTAGTATTAAAAGGGCTGAGAGTGCCCTAACTACCATGACCTTTTAATGTCCACACCAATGCTTTAGATCGAGGAATCCAATTGAACATATGAATATATATATATATATATATATATATATATATGTACAGTATATATATGTGTATATATATGTATGTATATAATAATGTATGTATCTATATAT
>NW_022699976.1:0-1423 GCF_011630105.1 Anneissia japonica
ACCTGGGGTTAAGAACTATTATATGATTTTTTTTGGGGGGGGGGGGATTTGTGATCATAAATTTATCCTTTGTTTATGAAAGACTTTCAGCAACAACACAACAAATGAGGAAAACCCATTAAATTCGGACAAATTGTGAAGTTATCGATATACTGCCGTTGTAGAAAAAAAATCCATTTAAATTAAATTAAGACATCTGATTACTCTTTCAAACTACTCATACGTCATCATTATGCCATATAGGTATATACTCAAAGAACTCATAATGTAGTTTACTCATAAAGAAGTTTATATCTTTATTAATTTTCTTGATAATCTTTCAGTGATTTTGATATAACATTCATATTCGTCGCGTTACCCCATCTATTTTAACTGAGAATAATTTAATTTTTTTAGCTGCTTGTACATCAACCTACTGCCAAAATGGAGGAACTTGCAGCATTAACTCAGTGGGACAACTCGAATGCGCATGCCCATCTGGATACAGTGGCAGTTTATGTGAAATGAGTAAGTTATGACAATGGCTTGTTTTTTTTTCATATTGTAAAAATGTTTTTAAAAATAGTGAAAGCGGTTTGGCACAGTTGAAACGGTTTCCCAACCTCGAGGTCGGGATTTAAATTCCTTGCTGTAACCAGGTGTATAGATACCTGGTGCGGCTGAATGCTCCTGTACTTATTACAATATAATAACAAGTCATGAACCCAATGACCAGGGAAAGATGCGCTTTCTATATGCAAATAAAGGCGCTATATAAATAAACGAATAAACAAAAATAAAGTAAAAAATGTAAAAAATAACGTGTTACTGAAGCACAACTAATACATGATTGATAGAAAATAGTGGGAGGCCAAAGACACTATAGTCCCGCAGTAGTAATAATAATAATAATAATAATAATAATAAATAATAATAATAATAATAATGATAATAATAATAATAATAATAAATATATTAATATTAATAATAACAAAATATAAATGTAAAATACCTTATTCATCGCCTTTGGTTCATCAGCACGTCAGCAATAGGCCTACTCATTATAATAATGGTTTTAATGATAATAATTATATATAACTTTTCCAACTACTAATACTTTAATCATCAATTTAGGTACATCATCACCTTGCACAAACGTCAATTGCAATAACGGTGTATGTTTAGTAACGAACCTTGGAGGTTCGTTTTGTAATTGCAACACTGGTTTCTCTGGTTCAGACTGTAGTGTATCAACATGTAAGTTGCAGAATAAAACTTGACTATATTTCAATAGTATTGTGTATCGAACGTCACGTGATATTAAATTCACCAATCAAGTAACAAGAATTGTTTTAGGTTTAATATTCAAATTAAATAATGCCATAGCACGGCATAAATTATTGACACAGCACAGCACATATAGGCCTATGCATGATACTATTTA
>NW_022699977.1:0-630 GCF_011630105.1 Anneissia japonica
AATAAATCATCATATCAATATCACCCTCACATGACCATCACCATCAGCTTAAGTGTCATCAGCCTCCCTGACCATTATTATACCTACACTACATGATGAGCATGCAAAGTCATCAATTTTTATATAAAATTAAACCTTATTTTAAACTCATTATCATAAATAATTTTATCATTTTTTGTCATTCATCAATATCATTATCAATCATAATTTTATGATTATCAACATCGTCATCATCACAATTATCATGATCATCATTATCATCATTATTAGTATCCTTTTCCAACTGTCGGAATCAAAGAATACGCTCTAAATAAATCTATTATGTAAATAACTATACATTTTTTTTTCAATTTTTTACTACAGCTATGAAAAAAGAAGTATAATACTTGATTGTCGAGGTAAACAATCAACATGTCAACTCCACGGACATGTTTTGATTCTGTTGTTAGGATATGTGAATGCAAATCACCACCTCCAGAATTCAACTTACCATTATTACCGCCAATACCAGGAAACACACTTGCTTCATCATCTAGTAAAGATAATAATTGTGAGTCAATATAATGTTTACTGTACTTTTTTTGTTAGCATTTTACCGATACTGCTGCTAATTGACCTAATTCCGCTAAG
>NW_022699978.1:0-606 GCF_011630105.1 Anneissia japonica
AAATTCCTCATCATCATAGTCAAAATAAAACATCAACAAATTTCCTCAAGATGCTTTCTATCAAAAAAAAATTGATAGCACTTGATTCATGACAATATCATATTCGCTCTTCCCACATATGTCAAGTGTGGTCACTGGGTGTTATGAGTCAGTGAAGGAAAGTTTTGATGTCTTGTATACAGAGAGCCCTGCACATTATTCAGAAAATGTCCTCGCATTAAGATAACTTCTATAAATATTTTAAAATGTTTGAACAACAATTTATACCATTCTTGGTTCAATTCGAGATGATATAGAGAAGGAAGAAATCGTTTTCCTACAAGGCATAAGTGGGAAGGAAAAACTGGCAATGTCTTTAGCCAAAAAATACTATGAAAAAAATCTGAAACACTACTGGGTAATAGTAACAAAAAATACTTATTTTCGTCATATACAATGTTTAAACGTTGATTTAAAATATGTACATGTGTAATGTCCCTTAATACAAGGCATCCATCTCAGCTTCATGTATCAGTCTGTGTATTTTTAATTTAAGTTCGGCCCTCTATCTGGCAGCTGCCTTATTGTCTCCCCCATAGACATGAAAAAGGTGTGGATGTCATCTTC
>NW_022699979.1:0-876 GCF_011630105.1 Anneissia japonica
AGGATAATTAATGCTGAAATAATAATAATAATAATAATAATAATAATAATAATAATAATAATAATAATAATAATAATAATAATAATAATTATTATTATTATTATTATTATTATTATTATTATTATTATTTAGCATTAATTAAAATGATAGTTTTGACAAGTTCAATAACGCCGGAATGGTATATTATTTATTTAATAATATTTTCTCTTATGCGCTCTATTTTTCATTTCATGCTTCAATTTTGTCCCATTTTCCCCAAAAAATATCAGTCCATGTCAGTATGTGAAGCGTGACTGTTGTGTCAGCCTGACCCCAGGCCTAGTTTAAGGAGGGGCCTAGGTAAGACCTCAGCCTGTAGTTAGGCCTATAGTTTATCCTCTTTCTCTCTAGCCTTTGGTATAACTGTACCTATCTACACTGTATAACAGGATCAGGTACTAGCTGTTGTTGTTGTAGATAATATACTAACATTTAATAACATCCAAGAAGGTCACAGTTAGTTACACAGTGACGTACATCACATAAGTCCGTGAAATTCCATAGGCCTACCGTAGGTAAACATAGAAAGAGCAATAATAGTAAAACTCGAGCGTCACGACATTGCGAAGTGTCTGCTCTTGTTCCTCGTATCGTACTCACTCGAGTCAGTCCGAGATGGCCCGAGTGAAGTTTCATGCAAATGTTTCGTACGGAAAAAAAAAATCGCCCCCCCCCCCGGTTCCCAAACAGCCGGACCAGTTTCAAAATGCTTCCGACGGCTATGAACAAAACAAAATTTTGATTCAAGTTTAATAAATGAGCCGACTTTTTTTATTTTAGTTCCAATGGATCTTGACGTTAAGGTAAAGGCTGCCCTCATCGGTGGAGTTTTCTTGG
>NW_022699980.1:0-2029 GCF_011630105.1 Anneissia japonica
TATTATTATTATTATTATTATTATTACCGTATTATAAAGTCGGCATTAATCTTACATTAACAATAACAAGTATGCATGGACCATACAACTTACCACGTAGCTTTCTGACGGCCACAGCGACTGTGAGATTGTTTTTTCATATTTAATTTCACTAAAAAGGAATTGTAAAAATTAAGACGATGCAAAATACGATTACGAATCTGATTGTAATTCAACGATTTTTAATATGTTCCAAACTAAATGGATATTCCTCTGAGGAATTTTCAACGTTATTTTCCTAATTAGTTTAAACAAAGAGTATAAATACTCTTTGGTTATAATATCATATCATTTATTTTGCAAAATTATAAAAACAGTAGGGTCTATGTAGCAGGATTACACAAATGCAAGAAGACTTGCCATCGGGGGGAGGGGCTCTCCGCATAGCCCAACAACAAACTAAAATACAGAAATGCTTAAAAAGTTGAAACAAAAATGTAAAAGCATTTAAACAGTAAAAAGCTATAAATAGACACCAAATAACATTAAAACTGCTAAAAAGGCAACACAATCGTTAAACAAAAACAGAAAACTGTAAGAACGTCAATCATTCATATTAAAATGGGCAGCAAACTAATCAGTTACAGAGGTAAAAAGACTTACGTTTAGTTATAAAATTGTTAAGTTCATCCCTGCTAATCTCCGTATATGTTAAAGTTCATTACGAAGATTAGCAGGGAGATTGCACCATACACTAGGGAAATAAATGTACAAATACAATTTCAACGCATTTGTATTCCTAGGTAGAAAGAGACAAACGTGGATAAAGTGCCTTTCCCAAGGACACAGGCGACTTCCAGCGCGAGAAACCCTGACTGACCTCAATGTTGGGATATAAACGTAATTAATTGGAGTGGAAATATATAAGTTAATAAAATGATTAATATGATGAAATGTAGGATTAAACAAATTTAACAGATCCAAAAAGTATAGATCTATAAAATCAAAACAAATGATCTGACATAGCAAATGAATATGAAGATGTAAAGGCTAAATCATTATTTGCATGTGAATGTTATATTTAGCTTTTATTGATCGTTATTACATCTGTTACGAAATAATTTCGTTAAATATAGCATGAATATTGTATGACAGTGGATGGTGGAGTATGTTTTAAGGACCTAACTGATAGCCAGAGTCCTTGGACTCACACAGCTCTGCGCATATATAAACCTAATCACATCTGGAATCAATCCGCTGCTGCCAAAACAGATTCCTACCACATTCTAAGATATACACTATCCCATCAGACATTGCAACAAGAAACAAAACTAAGATATCTTTATTAACAGAGATATCTCTGTTAATAGAGATATCTTAATTTTAAATAGAGATATCTTAGTTTTAAACAGAGATATCTTAGTTTTTTTAAATAATGATATCTCTATTAATAAAGATATCTCTATTAACAATGAAAATATAGATATCTTAGTTTTAAATAGAGATATCTTAGTTATAAATAGATATATCTCAGTTTTAAATAGAGATATCTTAGTTTTAAATAGAGATATCTTAGTTTTAAATAGAGATATCTTAGTTTTTAATAGAGATATCTCTATTTAAAACTAAGATATCTCTATTAATAGAGATATCTTAGTTAAAACTAAGATATCTCTATTTAAAACTAAGATATCTCTATTTACGATTAAATGACAACTCGGCTCGCCATAAAGTACTGTAGGTTCTCGGAATGACAGCCGTAAATAGATATAAATTTTAAAAGGTTAACGTTAAAATTAGCATAAGAACATATTGACATAAAAGAAATAAAAAGAATATATTGAACACGATTTTCAATTGACATTATGATAAGCTTATCAAGTCTTTGTGTATAACCATGGATATAGTGGTCTATATAGGTCTAAAGTCTTATTAGCGCCGATTTGTTAGTTAGTTTTGTTTGTTAGGTAAACATTATACAATGTTGTATTTTCATCAGCTTGAATTAATTCGTATACTTAACTTATTATCTTAATGTGCTTTGCATTTT
>NW_022699981.1:0-578 GCF_011630105.1 Anneissia japonica
AACTGTAACCCTAATTTGATTTTGTCCTTCAAATCCACCGCTGCGTTAAACGGCCAATTTGTCATACAACATGGTCTAAAAATGTCTCGCAGTGGGACCTATGGCTTGGGAACCGCGAGAACAAGCACGGCTAATTACCTGGGCAACCATCTTTCAAACTACAATCATACTCAGTACTATACCCGTATTAAAATGAAACAAGATTACATGATGTACCGTACCGTAAATATTGTAAATTCCATTTACATAATTATAGGTCTCGGATTAAACCTTTAGTATGGTAAAATGAGGAGGCCTAATAATAGATGTTTGTAGTCGTATTTTGTTCATGTTGAAGAAGAGTATGTTTCCTGTACAGAATAGGGAACGGCGTATAAACTGTATTGTTGTCTGTGCCAATATTAAAAGTTCGATGACTATCTAACCAACCACCTAAAGCCAAGTGTTTCAACATCAAACAAACTAACAATAGATTACGAAGAAAGGGAGCTCGGATTCGCGTGCCAGTGAGCCCACGGCCACTCCAGGAGAAAATGAGCAATAGGTGCTTAAAAAAAAAAAAAAAAAAAAACCTATGT
>NW_022699982.1:0-530 GCF_011630105.1 Anneissia japonica
TACAAATAATGGTGTTTCTCAATGCAGGTGTTTAAGTATTGTGAAAGTGTACTCATATTAAGTAGTGCAGGCACTGAAGGCATCCTGGCCAATTGGAACATTTGCACTCCAGTAAACAGAACATACGCTGACATGATTTGTGAATCATATGTATCGATATGAATGATTAAATGAATCAATAAATCAGTCATTAAGCCACAAAAATTCCTCCATGGTCAGATACAGTATTATAGGCATTTTTATCATTTCAGCTTTAAGCATAGTGTTGTCAGGAACACTGTTATCATAATTCAATAAACTAATTGTTATTTTTCAAACTGTACAGTACATTCTTATTTGATAAATCTCGATTTATAAGGTGCATAATACAGCTGTCTCTATGCACCAATAAAAAAAAATAGCAAGCAAACAAAGTGATTTATTAACATATATTAATAAATCAGTATTTTTTCAGCAGGTTAATTGAACATGCATGAACATGCATGGTGCAGATAAGTCTGCATGCTAGAAAGTGTATCCTTAGGTTAAAG
>NW_022699983.1:0-831 GCF_011630105.1 Anneissia japonica
TGTGATGTGTTATTAAACTTTTTTTGTAAACTAATTACACTGATTATATTCTTTCATTCCCTTTACCAAGAGATACAGTACTGTATCAATTAGCAGATGATCAGAATATCAATATGTATCAACAGTAAATAATAACTTGACATCAAATTATATAAGGTATAATTGATCCTATTATATCATTAAAACATTTTTTTTTTATTAATTCATTAAAACTGTACGTACAGTTAATAATAATATTCCATTTGTTTTAATAATGTTATTTATTCACTTAGTCAATTAATTTCAAAATGTTAGTTAAAATGCCTTACTTTTTTAATTGAAAGACAACAGGCATAAAAAAAGTACATACTGTACATATTGAAAGGGGAGGGGGTCTAAAGTGTTATAAAATCATTTTTTTCATTTTGTAAATGCATGAAACTTGAAGTGGAATCTAAAAAGTCCAACAATTATGCATAACATTTATGGATGCCCTAATGACAAGACTAAAACAAACTTATAACAATGGAAAGAAACTGTTGATACACGTACACAGTTTTATAAGAAACTAGTACTACAGTTAAACTTGCCAAAGTCGAATAATTTCTAAGTCGATGTTATTTTACATTACAAATTGTGGTGTTTTCCATTAATTAACAATCTGTAAGTCGAATTTTATCTAAGTCGAACAATATTTTAATGACATTTTGGATTTGACTTGGGCAAGTTCAACTGTATAATGATTGGTTATTTCAATGAATTTTTTTTCACTGTTTCTCAAACAATTAAGGATATAGAAAAATGGGCAAAGTTTCTTAAAACTAAATAACAGACACAATTTCATCTCAGTCT
>NW_022699984.1:0-576 GCF_011630105.1 Anneissia japonica
ATGGTATAAAGTGAGAATTTCATGCAAGCATGATTGGAAACAATAGGCTGGGTGAGATTAGAATATATATATATATATATACATACATATGCATATACATATGCATAACTGTACAGTATAATATACACATACATATACACATATACATACACATACATACATATATACTGTAAATTAGATATTAAATAAATAAGTGTGTGGATGGAGGCCAAAATAAGTTTATACAAACTTTAAGTTATGGCCACCAGTTAAAATTGAATAAATAAAATTGAACTTAATGACGTACAGATGATTACATATTTTAAATAATCAAAGGCAGTCTGGTTTAACAAGAAATTTAATTTTGAAGACACACTGCACCATAAAAAATTTGATACAGTATAATTTTGATCAGTCTCTTTATTCATGTGGGAGCAGTGTGTCACCAAAATCAAAATTACTAACAGGCAACGAGTATTAAATATTGAGAAAGAAACATACGTATACACATATACACACGCATACATATGCACACATACACAAATATATACATACACACACACACACACACACACATATATATATATATACGTATAT
>NW_022699985.1:0-635 GCF_011630105.1 Anneissia japonica
TTCAGTAAAGGTATTACGGCACCTACGGGGTTTAACAGATATACCAAATAAAGATGTTAAGTAATCCCCATAAAAAATGTTAAATCCAGGAAATTACGTCGACTTTTAAGTGAAGGAAGATTAATAGAACTTTGAACTCATGCTGTTAAAAATAACTGTACAAGTTTCAACTTGCGGTCTAACTAAGGAAATAAACAGAGAGATATAGGTATTTACATTATTAATATGTCAGCAATTTCGCTTGACGAGTCCTAACATCCAATTAGCTTTAAAATATATAATGTTTAATATGTTCGTTAAAATTAAGCTTAGAGTCGATAATTATGCCAAGATCACAATGAGAATTTACATTGTCTAAAGTATGATTACAAATACTGTATGGAAATAAAATTTTTTTCTTTTTAATACAAATATTTAGAACTTTACATTTACTTAAACTAAGTTCCATATGCCAAGTATTGCACCATGAATTAAGTTTATGTAGATTATCTTGTAAAAGGCGTGAATCGTTCATATGAGATATTAATCTAATCAATTTCAAATCATCAGCATATAGTAAACAATGGGAAATGAAATTCGAAGGCAAGTCGTTTATGAAAAGGGTAAAAAATAAAGGTCCCAATTGTTCCCTGCGG
>NW_022699986.1:0-883 GCF_011630105.1 Anneissia japonica
CAGTTTTGAATTTTACATTGCTTCTTCTACTATTACAACAAATGTGTCCACCATATGGATTATGGAAGTGAAAGTAAAGAGTCTGAGATTACATATTTTGACACTGAAATTGACTATGATGACCATCCATGGAGTTATGACAGTGATATTGAATGTCAAGATGATGATTAGAACATGCTAACCTTATAGCATAACATTACCAGTTACTGAATTGGTACATGTTTAAAGTACAGCTTTAAACATGTTATTACTTCAATGCACAATACCACAGATTAAGATTTTAAGTATTTATTGTTTTCTAACAAATGCAGGACTCAGAAATACCGGGATGGGGTCCGGCGTGGGATACTCTAACTATCAGTTAAGTGTTTCTTGCTTGTGCTTTGTTCGTACTGCTACAAACACATTCTTACCGCAGTGTACAATACCGCAGTTCAATTGTGTATGCAATATATTAAAATCATATAGATACTTTACCATCAATCATAATCCATATGGTGGACACATTTGTTGTAATAGTAGAAGAAGCAATGTAAAATTCAAAACTGGTATCGCTTTATTGACTAACTATAGTATAATGCCGTTACATCTGTAACCCAGAAGAGACTGCTGTCAAAAGTTAATAGATTTTATAATGTTGTCAATAAAGTGCTACCATGTTCTAATCCTATGATTACATATTTTTCAACAATCTGATTGAAATACAACTTAACGCTGTACCATTTATCATAGACAATTAATGTTCTGTGGTTTAATCCGATCTAATAAATATTTGTTACTGAGTTAGTATTCTATTATGGTACTGTATTGTTGTATTTTATCTGAAGTCAGTGTTTAACAAAATTTTATTATCAAACGGAAATCTATAGCTAAAGTAGTAAAT
>NW_022699987.1:0-572 GCF_011630105.1 Anneissia japonica
ACAAATAAATATTTAAACAATCTTGTGGTATTGCCAACATAAATAGTCCTGTTGATATTGTATATAAGTATAACGGCTATAGTTGGTCGTAGGCCATGTGCAATACGACTTATGTGCACTCGAAAGACCAGGGCACCACCAGAATGACCCCCATTGGAACTCTTTGGACATTCGTGTGTTACTTAACCAAACAGAACATTATTTGTTTACATATTAGTATAAGGACATTGATCGAAGATAGATAGATATACGTTTTAAACAATTGGTTATGGATCTTCAGAAAAAAAAAATGAACCCATGACATAATGATTCAGTCAATTTGAACAATTTATTAAATGTACTGGTATTGAAAAAGGAGACAAACCACAATTCTTGTCAGTAAAATAAAAAAAAAACTTAGTCTAACTTCAGATCTTGGATTAAAGAATATATTAAAAAAAAAATATTCCGCTGATATGAAATACGACTCGATAAAATCGTTTCCGATCCAAAAAGGACGCTTACAAGTTGTGCCCATAAGAAGAAAGAGAAAAAAAGCAACTTGATTTAAAAGATAAATTTGAGCAAAAATA
>NW_022699988.1:0-1029 GCF_011630105.1 Anneissia japonica
ACGGTAGAGATTGCATCTGTAGATCTCCGATCGTGTTCACAAACTCACGGACTAGTGCTGTCTCGTAAGAATTTCGTAGGACGCGTTAAGAATGACAAAATATTCTCTGTATCTACTGGAACCGAGCCACATAGCTTGTATTCCACTATTTGCATTCACACCGGACTGTGTATATATATTGCCTTGGTTTGGATCAGTAATCATTAGTGGTCGTGGGACAAGTCTTACCTAAGCCGGTCGAACGTTTCGTTTGGGTCTATACCCTAGCTGCACTGATGAGGCCTGGAAGGCCGAAACGGATCCGTCTGCAGATATTGGGATTCCTTCCAGTGGATGCTTAGTTTATTTTGTCATTCTGATCGGATTTAAATTTAAATAGATTTGCATTATGTCATTAAAAACTATTAAGTTAAGCACTTTATATTTGTTTTGTGGTTGTATTGTTTAAATGGTATTATGTATTGTTATAATAGTGAGTAGCTGGCCTATTATGTTATTTAGACTATTAGAAATATAGTACAGTAACTCATATAGTACTTGTTCAGTAGTTTACTCTTTAAATAGTGGCATTTATTACAGTCATTTGTACTTTTTATTATTTCGAGTATTAGACTAAAAACTCATAAAGTACATATTTTGTTCAGTAGTTTACTTTTTCCGTGTTGCACTGTACAATAAACCAGTTCAGTAAAAAAAATGCTACCCCTCATAAAATGGAAGAGTCCAAATGATGACTAATACTTCTGAAGGTCACTTCACTGCAGTGAATTTGACCTGATTAAATTTGAGTTTTGCGTTGCGATTTTGCGGTTCAAGAATCAATATAATAATAATAATAATAATAATAATAATAATAATAATAATAATAATAATAATAATAATAATAATAATAATAATAATAATAATAATAATAATATGTCTTATTCATTATGATTAATTATTTCTATTGTACTGATGATATTACAGCCCAGCTAGCAAAGCGACGTTGGCCCAACGTTGGTAAACGTTGGCAAGCGTCGGTAAGCGTCG
>NW_022699989.1:0-797 GCF_011630105.1 Anneissia japonica
ACAAAAGAAAGAAAATTGAAAGTGAGGAAAATGAAACATCAGATGACGAGCAGTTGAGACATAAGGGCAAAAGAAAGAAGAAAATTGAAAATGAGAAAGACTTAGATGAGACATCAGATGACCAGCAGAGGCGGCATAAGCACCAAAGAAAGAAAATTGAAAGTGAGAAAGACTTAGATGGGACATCAGATGACGAGCAGAAGAGGCATAAGCACAAAAGAAAGAAAAGTGAAAGTGAGGAAAATGAAACATCAGATGAGACTTCAGATGATGAGCAAAGGAGACATAAGCCAAAAAGAAAGAAGAAAATTGAAAGTGAGAAAGACTTGGATGAGACATCAGTTGACGAGCAGAGGAGACTTAAGGACAAAAGAAAGAAAATTGAAAGTGAGAAAGACTTAGATGGGACATCAGATGACGAGCAGACGAGACATAGGCACAAAAGAAAGAAAATTGAAAGTGAGGAAAATGAAACATCAGATGACGAGCAGTTGAGACATAAGCCCAAAAGAAAGAAGAAAATTGAAAATGAGAAAGACTTAGATGAGACATCAGATGACCAGCAGAGGCGGCATAAGCACCAAAGAAAGAAAATTGAAAATGAGAAAGACTTAGATGAGACATCAGATGACGAGCAGAAGAGGCATAAGCACAAAAGAAAGAAAAGTGAAAGTGAGGAAAATGAAACAGATGAGACTTCAGATGACGAGCAAAATAGACATAAGCCAAAAAGAAAGAAGAAAATTGAAAGTGAGAAAGACTTAGATGAGACATCAGTTGATGAGCAGAGGAGACTT
>NW_022699990.1:0-1191 GCF_011630105.1 Anneissia japonica
TAACAAACTCCAAGAACTTAATTTATTCAATTTAGGGAGGAACATGGAATATTTACATGTTTCAGTACACAGTTTCATCTCTTTATTTTTCATTAACATCATAGCTTTCCAATTACAGAAAGAAATGATGATACTATGATGTTTACAACATGGAGCTACTTTTTAAATTCATGGGAAAAAACCTGCAATAAAAGGAATTGAACCCTGGACCCTGGTTTAAAAGGCTAGTATCTTAATCACTAAGCTATACAGTACAACTCCACTCTTGGGGATATTGTAATTTCTTTTTTTTTTTGTAATATATTTATTATGTTTGGCAATGGTTTGTTTTTTTATAGGCCTACTTTAGCTATGCCTCCACCACAAGCAGTATGAGGGGAGTAGGAATTATAACAAAGTTCAAAACATCTATATTGATCAGGTGGTAGCTATCATCTAAGTCGTTAACCCAAGATTCATAAGTTTCTTTGTCAGTTTGATCAGTTGTCCTATTGTAATTCCAGCTAATCTCAGCCTACTCTACCCTATTGGTCGCTTTGCCATACCCCGCATATTTTTGGTCCTGCAAAACCCTCAAGGGTCTCGTGAAATTTATCGAGTAATTCATTTATAACTACTTCACATAAAAACCAAAATTGGTAATGATCGTAATTTGGTATCTGGTATTTTAGTAACGAAAATCATGGTCATGTTTAATAATGTCAAATTAACATTTATATTATAACAGCTATATAATAATTATCTTTGATATTGAGTAAATAATTTAGGGGGAAAATCATTGAAATATGTATTTAAGTATTAATGGAAGAGGCCTACAAAATAAGATGCAGACAAAGTCAAAGAATTTTAAAAATGAATGAAAATAAGAAAAATTCAAATGCTCAAATAATATTTTTTGCCCTGAAAATAAATAGATATTTAAACTAAATGCAATTTAATTGCAGAAAGCTATAAATACTGTAATACACAGCTTCAGGCCGGATAATCTATTAAACAATTAAAAATTAGTACAATAAACATTATCATGTAAGGCCTACAATAATGTATTAAACAACTTCTTAATATTACAACATCATATTGTAACTTCATAAAGTAACAATCATGGACCGAGGCTCCTCATATCAATAACAAGCCATGGGCAAGTGGCATTACTTCCGAAAATTCCTTCACTTTGAAACCAATTTAACATTT
>NW_022699991.1:0-566 GCF_011630105.1 Anneissia japonica
TCCTTGAATTCTTGAATTCGCCACTGAAAGTGGCGGATCCAGGAATTTGAAATAGAGGGGGGTACAGAAAAGGACTTACACAGATGGAGGGGCTGAGGTAAGAAAATTTATGATTATGGCACCACTGGACGGCAGACATTTCACTCTTAGACTTAAATTTGAGTAGAATTTTCTTTTTTCTCTGATTTTTGTTAAATTTTGAAAAAAAATAGGGGGTGGGGGCTGGGTCTGTCCTTAAATCCGCCACTGGTTTAATATATTAATTCAGTATTTATTTGAAAATACTCGAATCTTTATCAGGTCTACTCGTGTTTTCTAACTTGTATGTATATTGACGGTCCAGGGTCCAAGCCTTTAAATAATTTACTATTTGATAACTTGTAAACACATGGTAAACATAAACTCTAGAGTAGTAGAAGCATAATAAATTTCCTCCATGGTAGAAGTCATGAGAATATTCATGAAAAAGAATTAGAAGCGATTAATAACGAGCTTTCATCTATAAACGGCCAGCTTTATTTACAATTCTCGTGGGAAAAACACATGAATGATACTGGATGAATATA
>NW_022699992.1:0-1336 GCF_011630105.1 Anneissia japonica
AATTTGTATGCAAGTACTCAATTTATTTTTATGTATGTATACACACTCAAGGCCTATTTAATGTAATAACTAGTTGAAAAATTTACCTACCCATTTTCAAGAGATGAAACATTGAATTTTGAAGAACTTAAATTAAAATCGCTAAAAGATACTTCAGAAGTCAGGAAAGCTCATTTCCCACCATTTAGAAATCAACATTTTCCCGGGGAGAACATGAACCTCCATTTTCTCTTTGGGTTGATTATTTCATTATAATAATTTTCAAGAGGGGAAAACCTTGAATTTTGAAGAACTTAAAAGTAATTAAAAGACACTTCAGAAGTCGGGAAAACTCATTTCCCGCCTTCTATGAATCAAAATTTTTTTTTGGGGGGGGGGGGAATTTATCGATTCATAGAAAAAAAATTGTATGCAACTACTCATGTTTTTCTTTTTTTTTAATGTATGTATACACACATAACAGGCCTATTTACAAAGAATGAGAATGTTTACCTGACCGTTTTCAAGAGGGGGAAACCTTGAATTTTGAAGAACAAAGTCGACATTAGACACCTAGTTCAAAAGTCGAGAAACGTCATTTCCCGCCATCTAGAAATCAAAATTTCCCGGGGGAGGACCCTCCGATCCCCTTTCGTTTTTTGGAAAAATGTTGACCACACCCCCTAGATTTGATTCCAGATCTGCATGATTCATGTTCCCATTCATCTTATAAGTGCCCCCCCCCCCAACTCAACTTTAAAAAACGTTCCGCCGGCACTGACTTCAATACTTAAACAATTAGACAAAGATAAGTGCCCAACTGGGCTTGCATATTCAGTTATTGGTCTTACAAAAGTTAAATATTTTTTTACCAATATAGACTCCTATTCCAAACTTTTTCAAACAAGTGAGCATGTACAGATGTTTACTTTCAATAGCAATCATTTCACGAATGTGAACATCCCACTTTAAGCTTTCAGTTTACACTCTCAATTTCAATATAAGGCTAATTGTTAATTTCTCATTATCTGGTTTAATTTTACTAAATGAAATATCCATTTCCTTATATTTTTGGGGGTGCAATATTGCATCCTTTTCGATAAACTTCAGCCAGAGTCAAATCATCGACATATTTCCAGAGATTGCATTCAGTTAGCATGTCATACGACTTGGCCCCGTAAAATTACGGGGCCAAGTTTTGTGCCCCTGAGGCACGCCGCATGTTATTTGTTGCTAATCTGACAGCCCATTATCTTATAAAACGCTTCCGTCCACATAGTCCTTCTTCTGTATATATCATCAAATGAACTTTTAAACAGTGATTCCTTTTAAATTTCTTTCCACATTGTTCACATTC